>NC_081555.1:77370754-77670754 GCF_963082655.1 Stomoxys calcitrans | reverse complement strand
AGAGCAAGCAGCTTGAAATTTCGCACGGATACTAAATCGGCGTAGGTAGTTGGGGAATGCAAATGGGCCATGTCGGTTCAGATTTTATATATATGGGAGCTATATCCAAATCTGAACCAATTTTTTCCAATTTCTCCGTTATGGCCCGGCACCCAAATGATGCGGATTTTCCCATCCTAAGAGAAGGCGTTAATCTCCTTCTTACACTGCAAGACTGTTCGTGACCTTACCGTCCTGGTTGTTATTGCCCTTATGGCAATTTTACTGTCCACACACCACTTCACGCATTCCGTGATCGCCCGGATCTCCGCCTGCAGGACCGTATTATGGTCAGGCAGTCTAAAACAGATCTCAGTCCCTGGGTTTTCAATGTAAATCCCCAGGCCCACTCTGTCCTCTAGCTTTGGACCATCAGTGTAACATGATCTTCTATATGGCAATACTAGGGTTCCGTCAATCCAAGACTGTGCCGACGGTAGCAGCGCGTCGCACTCGATTTCAAGGTTCATCTCAGGTATCCGGTCGGAAACCTTTCCACCTTCTTTCAGGTTTCCTATCGTCGCCTCGATTATACCGCGAT
This sequence comes from Stomoxys calcitrans, assembly GCF_963082655.1. Lineage (NCBI taxonomy): Eukaryota > Metazoa > Arthropoda > Insecta > Diptera > Muscidae > Stomoxys > Stomoxys calcitrans. The sequence continues at coordinate 77,670,174 of NC_081555.1, read as the reverse complement.
GGTATGAGCTGCTCCTATACTCAATCCCTTCTCTCATCGCCTTAAGTCACATAGCCGTAGTGGCTGCCTCACACTTAATCTGTATGTCAATGGGTCGGATATCTAGAATAGTCTCCATAGCCCAAGTGGGCGTGGTCCTCACCGCTCCGCCTATGCCAAGACAACATGTTCGCTGAACTTGTTGTATGGTCCTTATGTTGCACTTTTTTCCATAGCAGTCCACCAAACTACTGAGGCGTAATTAAGTATTGGTCTAATCACGCTCCTGTAGTGCCAGTGGACTATCCTAGGATTCAGACCCCATTTCGAGCCTACAGCCCATCTACGAAGTACCCAACATCTGTGTGCCTCCTCAGTACGCTCCTGAATGTGACACTTCCAAGTCAGTTTCCTATCCACGATCATACCTAAGTATTTGACCTTGTCAGATATGGAAATTATTTTATTGAGGAAACGTGGTGCGTCAAATTGACCCATAGCTCGTTCGGATCCTTACACCTTATAACATCGCAGACGGGTTTAAATCCCTCCTCAGTCAGCATCCGTAATAGGTAATTTATGGTGGTCACCCATAGGAGTGGCGATAAAATGCCGCCCTGTGGAGTGCCTGTGCCACTTTCTCCCTCACATTTATGCCTTGGGACTTACAATTAAACCACCTGTTCCTTAGCATATGAATTATCCAGTCTTAAGGACCGGTTTCACCCGGTACTGGTCTAAAGATTGAATCAGTGTGTCGCTACGCATATTGTTATGCAGTTAAAAGTAATACAGTTTGGAAATCAAAAAATGTGAAAAAGTATTCGTTTGCATTTTTTGGTCAAAAAATTATTTCCATTGATTAGTCTTTATTAAAAAAAATTGCTTAAATACCTTAATTATTTCTTCTTTTTTGAATGACATATTGTAGATGCGTTTAAAGTGAAATGTCAACTTAAAAGGGTTTTATATGTACACCAAAATAGCCAATTTTTCATTAAAACAAGTAAAAGCGTGCTAAGTTGGACCGGGCCGAATTTTATATACCCTCCACCATGGATTGCATTTGTCGAGTTCTTTTCCCGGCATCTCTTCTAAGGCAAAAAAAGGATAAAAGAAAAGATTTGCTCCGCTATTAGAGCGATATCAATATATGGTTCGGTTTGGACCACAATTAAAGTATATGTTGGAGACCTGTGTAAAATGTCAGCCAATTCGAATAAGAATTGCTCCCTTTGGGGGCTCAAGAAGTCAAATAGAGAGATCGATTTATATGGGAGCAGTATCAGGCTATAGACCGATTCAGACCATAATAAACACGTATGTTGATGGTCATGAGAGGATCCGTCGTACAAAATTTTATGCAAATCGGATAATATTTGCGACCTCTAGAGGCTCAAGAAGTCAAGATCGCAGATCGGTTTATATGTCAGCTATATCAGGTTATGAACCGATTTGAACCTTATTTGGCACATTGGTTGAAAGTCATTACAAAACACGTAGCGCAAAGTTTCAGTCAATTCGGATGAGAATTGCGTCCTCTAGAGGCTCAACAATCAAGACTCAAGATCGGTTTATATGGGAGCTATATCAGGTTATGGACCGACTTGAACCCTACTTGGCACAGTTGTTCGATATCATAACAAAACACGTCATGCAAAACTTCATCCCAATTGGATAAGAATTACGCCCTCTGATGAAAACGCATTTTCCACAGGATACGACGGGACTCAAGGAACTTCATCATCGGAATCTTGAAGTAATGAGGTTGAACGAAGGCTAATCATCACATAATTTATCGTTAAGGAAGCCATGAGAAGCACCAAACTGGACGCGATGAAATATTTCCTCAAAGGTGGAATTTATACCCAAGCCCGGCAAGGCAAGCTATGCGACACCAAAAGCCTGCAGGCTTATAAGCCTTATGTACATTCTACACAAAACCATGGATCGCATGTGGCCATGCCTATGTCAAGGGAAAGTCTGCGGAGGCTGCCCTGCACGACGTTGTGGATAAAATAGAATAGTCCTTCGATGCCAAGATGTAAACATTGGGGGTATGCATTGACATCGAGGGGGCTTTTAACAATATTCGGACCAACACACTGATTCAATCCTTGGACCAGCTTGGGGTTAATGGAGTCCACAGAGACTGAATAAACCATATAATAAGGATAAATTGTCCCATGATGTAAATATAAGCGAGAAGGTGGCACAAGGCGAAGACGAAGGTGTGCCAATTTGACACACAAAGTTTCCTCAATGGAACGATTGCAATATCTGACAAGGTCAAATACTTAGGAGTGATCTTGGCCCTGAAACGTGATTGAAAGTGTCACATTCAGGAGTGTAGTGAGAAGGCTCACATATATTGGGTCGTAGGCTCGAAATGGGGGCTGAATCCAAAGATAGTCCACTGGCCCTATAGGCACATGATTAGACCAATACTCGGCAGTTTGGTGGACTTCGATGGAGAAAAAAGCATAAACGGAGCGATTAGGATTAGGATTGATAAACAGATTAAGTGTGAAGCAGCCACCGCGGTTGTGAGAACTTTGGTATTGCCATCTGGGAGATCATGCTAAACAGTTGGATCAAAGCTGGATGTCAGAGTGGGCCTGGGGGTCTTCATTGAGAACTGTTTTCGACTACCTGACCATAATACGGTCCTGCAAGCGGAAAGCCGGGCGAAAAAGGAATGCGTGACCTGGTGAGAACATATTTACGGAGAGTAAACTGGCCATCAGGCTAATGACAACTAAGATGGTTAACAGTCTTGGAGATTAACGCCTTCTCTGTATAAGGCATGATCCAATAAACTTGGTTAACCCGAAGTCGGATCGGCGCAGTCCGAGCTAAGGGCATAGGCGACTAACACGCATGTAACACTATGGAACAGCGAAACGGTCGGTAGGACGGACAAAAATCCTATGGGGGGATCCAGATTGTGAAGGAGATCAGTATGGCTTTCAGCATCATAACGGGACACATAGAACTACGAGCTCACTTATGAACAAGTAAAAGATGCCGGTTTATATGGAACCTATATCAAGTTATAGACAGAATTGGCACATTTGTTGAAAGTCAAAACGGAACACCACGTGCAAAGTTTCAAATCGGACAAAAATTGCTGCTTCCAGGGGCTCAAGAAGTCAAATCGGGAGATCGGTTTATATGAGAGCTATTTCCAACTCTGAACTGATATGGCTCATTTGCAATCCCCAACAGGCTGCATTAATATTATGTACCTATGCAAATTTTTAAGCGGCTAGCTTCATGCTTTCGACTGCTATCGTGATTTCGACAGACGGACGGACATGGCTAGATCGACTTAGGACGTCGAGACGATCAGGAAAATATATACTTTATGGGGTTGGTATAAAAATCGTCGCGGCATGTGATAGCATGTGTAGGGCAAGTGGGGAAGATGATGAGACGTTGGAGCATTTCTTATGTCATTGCCCGGCTTTCGCTGCAAACAGACACTGGCACTTAGGTGGGGACACAATACCAGACATGAACCAACTTGGGAACGTGTATGGAAAACAATCAAGGATTTTGTAAATAGCACGGAATTTCTAACTTAGATTTTCCTTATCGAGGTTACTTTTTTTAGTATTTAGAGCGCAGAACAAGCCGATTACTGGCCATAGTGGCAAGAGGCGGATTAATATCATCACCTTCTTTTCAACCTAACCTAACCTGATCTATGCTTAGAAGTGGTAGGTATTCTAGCTCGAAAACCGCGAACTTAATGCATTCTTCTTTGTTTTATTTTATATTTAAATTTAGAATTTTTCCCAAGGACTTTGTCATTGAGCATTGTTTCAATGAGAGGGTGGTTTTCGCTGTTATTGATGACCCTGTTGAGGCGGTTCTTTTTATGGAAAATTCATATTGTTGTAATGGTAATGCTCTTTCATGAAATTTTATTTACTAGACACTTGCATACATCACTCACTAACAGCTATGAGTTTTTATAGCTTACACCCTTCCATCCATTGTAAAATTCAGCACACATAGACAATTGAATCATTCAACCTTAATATAATTGCCAGATAAACATAGACTGGTTCAAACGCATTCACAAGCATGCATTGTTCAGGCAGATAATTTTAGTAAATTTCAAAGTGGTCCACAGAATGCGGCTGCTGGCTCAGCATTCGATAGTTGAAATTCCTCTGTCAGCTCCTTTATGTTTTGCTCTTCGTACACCCAAACCACTGGGCACAAAGCATAAGCGGACATCTACGGAAGGATGGTCAACGAAATGAGGCAATCACTCATCCGTGGTTGCAGCATCAACAGCAGTGGTAACACTAGCCCATGTGCGAGTAAGTGATAATACCAACTGCTTACCGCAGTAACTCCCTGGTCGCGACCAACCATGCACACATCATTGCGTGGAGCCAATTTTTGAATCATGGTTGCTGTGCGCGCTAAGCTATTGTTGTGAAAGCATCAAACACAATAGCTCGACAAATTATCGCTGCGGCCGGCAACTCTACATGTTGCCTGCTGCTACCACAGCAATGCTTCGCATGTTGTTGAGAGATTATAACAATGTGGCACCTACTCTCTGGATACATAAATAAAACTTTTTTTAAGAAAAGGAAAATAACAGTGGGTGGAAGTGGCTCTCATTTGATTATAGTGTGGCATTTTATTATAAGTTCATCGGTCCCAAAAGTAGCCGATGTGGCATATAGACGTCAGCAGTAGCACGAAAATAAATACTTTCGTGAAAAGTTATAAAAGAAGAACGTAGTTGTGACTAAGTTTGCAGTTTGGCCCAGATCGGTCCAGATTTGGACATAGCTGCCATATAGACCGATCAGCCGATTAAGGGTCTTCGGCCCATAAGAGCCACATTTATTATCCGATTTTGCTGAAATTTGGGATAGTAAGTTGTGTTAAGACCTTCGACATCGTTCTTCAATTTGGCCCAGATTGGTCCATATTTGGATATAGCTGACATATAGACCGATCCGCAGATTTAGGGTCTTAGGCCCATAAAAACCAAATTAATTATCAGATTTTGCTGAAACTTGGGACAGTGAGTTGTGTTCGGCCCTTCGACAACTTTCTGCTATTTGGCCCCGTTTGGTCCAGATTTGGATATAGCTGCCATATAGATCGATCTCTCGATTTTAGGTCTTGCAAACATAAAAGGCGCATATATTGTCCGCTTCTGCGCAATTTGAGACAGTGAGTTGTGTTAGGGCCAAATCGGACCATATTTCGATATAGCTGCTATGGGACATAAGATATCCATTTTCACCGGATTTTGACGAAAGGTGGTTTATATACATACCCGAGGTGGTGGGTATCGAATGTTCCGCCCGGCCGAACTTAAAACCTTTTTACTTGTTTGAACAAGTGAATTGGAGTGAGTTGAATTTAAAATTGGGCATTGTTGAATTTTTATTTCCACCACTGTAGGATGGGGGGTATATTCATTTAGTCATTCCGTTTGCAACACATCGAATATCAATTTCCGACCCTAAAAAGAATATATATTTCGAATCGTCCTAAAAATCTAAGACGATTTAACGATGTCTGTGTGTCTGTCCGTCTATCCGTCTGTCCGTCCGTCTGTTGTAATCACTTTACAGGCTTCAAAAATTGAGATGTTGAGCTGAAATTTGTCACAGATACGTCTTTTTGATGCAATCTGGTTAAGTTCTTGAACGCACCAAATCGGACCATATTAGATTATTGCTGCAATATAGACCGATCTGCCGATACCTTTATCGTCTAGTGCCCATAAATGCTTTACTTTTTATCCGATTTCCCTGAAATTTGAAACAATGGGTAAATTTAAGCCCTCCCGATATTTGACCTAAATATGGTTCAGATCGGACTTTATTTAGATATAGCTGCCATTTAGACCGATCTCCCGATTAAGGGTCTGAAGCCCATAAAAGCATTTTTTTTTATCCGATTTCGCTGAAATTGAAAAAAAAGTGAGCAGAGTTAGGCGTACCAACGTCTGACCCAAATATGGTTTAGATCGGACTATATTTAGATATAGCTGCCCTATAGACCGATCTCCCGATAAAGGGTTTGAAGCCCATAAAAGGTTTATTTTTTAACCGAATTTGTTGAAATTTAAAACAATGAGTAGAGTTAGGCGTACCAACATCTAACCCAAATATGGTTCAGATCAGACTATATTTAGATATAGCTGCCCTATAGACCGATCTGCCCAAAAATGGTCTGAAGCCCATAAAAGCCCTATTATTATCCTCTTTATTATCTGATTTTGCTGAAATCTCCCGATAAAGGGTCTGAATCCCATAAAAGCATTATGTCACTGAAATTTGAAACAGTGAGTAGTTTTAGGCCACCCCCCATCCAACCCAAATATTGTAAAAATTGGACTGTATATAGATAGCTGTCATATAGACCGATATTCCGGTTAAGGGTCTGAAGCTTATAAAACCTTCATTATTTACCCGATTTTGTTAAATTTTAAAATACAAAATTCAACTGTCACTAATATCTATAAGACCACGCAATGTCCGTGCCGAATTTGTGTGAATAAGTTATCCAATTTCCATCGGATTTTCTCAAAAGGGGGTTTACGTATATACCCGAGGTGGTGGGTATCCAAAGTTCGGGCCGGCCGAACTTAATGCCTTTTTACTTGTTTTTTTTTATACCCTCCACCATAGGATGGGGGGTACACTAATTTCGTCATTCTGTTTGTAACTACTCGAAATATTCGTCTGAGACCCCATAAAGTATATATATTCTTGATCATCGCGAAATTTTATGTCGATCTAGCCATGTCCGTCCGTCTGTCCGTCCGTCTGTCCGTCCGTCCGTCTGTCTGTCAAAAGCACGCTTCCGAAGGAGTAGAGCTAGCCGCTTGAAATTTTGCACAAATACTTCTTATTAGTGTAGGTCGGTTGGTATTGTAAATGGACTACATCGGTCCATGTTTTGATATAGCTGAGCCTTTACATGGTGCTACTCGTATCCGACTTGAATAAAATTTTGCACGACGTATTTTGTTATGATATCCCGCAATTGTGCCAAGTACGGTTTAAATCGGTCCATAACCTGATATAGCTGCCATATAAACCGATCTTGGGTCTTGACTTCTTGAGCCTCTAGAATGCGCAATTCTTATCCGATTTGAATGAAATTTTGCACGTAGTATTTTGTTCTGATATCCAACAACTGTACAAAGTATGGTTCGAATCGGTTCATAACCTGATATACCTGTCATATAAACAAATAAGGGGTCTTGACTTCTTGAGCCCCTATAGTGCACAATTCTTATCCGATTGGGATGAAATTTTGCATGACGTATTTCGTTATGATATTCAACAATTTTGCCAAGTATGGTTCAAATCGGTTCATAACCTGATATAGCTGCCATATAAACCGATCTTGGGTCTTGACTTCTTGAGCCTCTAGAATGCGCAATTCTTATCCGATTTGAATGAAATTTTGCACGTAGTATTTTGTTATGATATCCAACAACTGTACAAAGTATGGTTCGAATCGGTTCATAACCTGATATACCTGTCATATAAACAAATAAGGGGACTTGACTTCTTGAGCTTCTAGATGGCGCAATTCCTATCCGATTTGGCTGAAATTTTGCAAGACGTATTTTATTCTTACTTTCAACAACTGTGTCAAATAAGGTTCAAATAGGTTCATAACCTATATAGCTGCCATATAAACTAATCTGGGATCTTGACTTCTTCAGCCTCTAGAGGTCGTAATTATTATCCGATTTGCCTGAAATTTTGTACGACGGATTCTCTCGTGACCATCAACATACTTGTTTTGCCTAAGAAGAGATGCCGGAAAAAGAACTCGACAAATGCGATCCATGGTGGAGGGTATCCAAAGTTCGGCCCGGCCGAACTGAACGCCTTTTTACTTGTTTTTTGTTATGATTTCTCAATTTTTTTTGTTTGGTTATTACAATAGTTTATCATGAAATAACAACCAAAACATTAGGTTTAAGTTAATTTTTTATTTGGGCGCTTTTTTTATTTTGGCTCTACTTAAATTATTCATTAATTTCAGAACCCATGGTGATGGGTACCTTAGATTCGTCATGGCCGAACATTTTACGATGGCGACATTTGTGAGGTACTTTACCATGTAAAAACTTCTTCACGAAGAGGTGTCGCTCTGCTGCGGTACGCCGTTCGGACTCGACTATAAAAAGGAGGTCCCTTATCGTTAAGCTTAAAATTGAATCGGACAGCACTCATTGATATGAATATTCCATTAATATGGACATGCCGCATAGCTAAACCACTTGGTATAGCAGTTTTAACAAAATTTTGTAAAGATCGAACGAAAACTATGGCTTCTACAGACTAAAAAGGCCATATCGGATGGAAGATATATATGAGAACTACATCTAAATCTGATCCGATGTAATAGGAATTCAAATAAAACATGTCATGCAAAATTTTGTAAGGATAAAACCAAAATTGTGATGACTAAGGCCTTTAAAAGCCATATCGGGTGAAAGATTTATCTAAATCTGATCCAGCTGTTTCAAAATGAATAGCGTTTGTCCTTGGACCAAAAACGAGAGTAGTGCAAAATTTCATGACAATCGTACAACAAATGCAACCTGTACCTTGATCAAAAGAATACATGGACAGACAGACAGACGAACATAGCTAATTTGAATCAGGAAGTGATTCTAAGCCGATCAGTATATTTATCAATGGGTCTACCTCGTATATTTCTTAACGTTGCGAACAAATACACAAATTTATAACAAAGTAGAGCACTAATTATTGCACTGTTTCTCCTTACGGAAAGGAGCTAAAGAAAGATTTTGTGAGGTCATTTCAAGAAATATCCATGGATTCTGATATATTTGGATAAGAACTACTTTTTGTAGGTGCTCAAATCGAAAGATCTGTTTATATAGGAGCTTTATTATGACAAAGACCGATTGAAATCATACTTTACTGAGTTATTGGAAATCATTGCAGGGGTCATCGTTCACAATTTCAGTCAATTTGGAACAGAATTGGGCCCTCTAGAGGCTCAGTAAGTACAATCGGGATATTAGGTAATGAAACGATTCGAATCATACCTGGCACTGATTTTGGAGCACATAAGAGAGCTCTTCTTGCAAAATTTCAAATCGGGTATTAGTTGCGACCTCCAAAAGCTCATTGACAGTGTTTGCCGAAAATAGCAAACACTGTCTGCTGTGTTTGCAGTAGAACTGCAATTTCAAAGCAGCAGGCTTACTGCTGAAATGTCTATTGTTTGCTGAAAATCCCTGCTGCTTAATTTTGAAGCGGATGTTAGAAGAAACAAGTAAAATGGTGTCAAGTTCGGCTGGGCTGAATCTTGCAAACCCACCACCTTGGATTCTGTTAAAAATGTATTCAAAATAAATTTAGTTGGAGGGCATAAAATTATTCTACATACCAAACCTCTATCAAACAAGCAAAATTTAAAGCTTCTAGGAACCGAACAACGATGACCGAGAGACCGGTTTATATTGAAGCTATATCAGGTTGTAGACCGATTTGGACCGCACTCAACACAGTCGTTGGAAGTTATAACAGAACACTACATGCAAAAATTCTGCCAAATCGGACAAAAATTGCGGCTTCCAGGGGCTCAAGAAGCCAAATCGGGAAATCGGTTCGTAAGGGTGCTATATCAGGTTATAAACAGTTTTAAACCACACTTAGCACAATTATTGGAAATTATTAGAGAACACTACATGCAAAATTTCAGCCAAATTGGACGAATATTGTGGCTTCCAGGAGTTCAAGAAGTCAAATCGGGAGATCATTTCACATGATAGCTATATCAGGTTATAGACCGATTTAGACCGTACTTGACAAAGTTGTTGGAAGTCAGAACGCAACACTAAGTGCAAAATTTCAGCCAAATCGGATGAAAATTGAGGCTTTCAGGGGCTCAAGAAGTAAAAACGGGAGATCGGTTTAAATGGGAGCCATATCAGATTCTTGACCGACTTAGACGGTACATGGCGCAGTAGTTGGAAGCCATTAACCAAACACTAAATGCAAAACTTCAGCTAAATCGGATGAAAATTGAGGCTTTCAGGGGCTCAAGAAGTCAAATCGAGAGGCCGGTTTATATGGGAGCTATATCAGGTTCTTGATCGATTTAGACGGTACATGGCATAGAAGTTGGAAGTCATGAGCAAACCCTACGTGCGAAAGTTCAGCCAAATCAGACAAAAATTGCGTCTTCCGCTATCGTGATTTCGACAGACGGGATTAGAGCAATAAGAAACAAATAAAAACATGCTAAGTTCCGTCGGCCGAAGCTTTTATACCCTCTACCATAGATTGCATTTGTCGAGTTCTTTCCCCGATATCTCGTTTTTAACAAACAAAGGATAAAAGAATTGCTATATTATTGGAGCAATATCAAGTTATGGTCCGATTCGGACCATAATTGAATTGAGTGATGGATACCATATTAGAATTTATTGTATAAAAGTTCAGCCAATTCGAGTAAGAATTGCGCCCTTTAGGGGCTCAAGAAGTAAAATAGAGAGATCGGTTTATACGGGAGTTGTATCAGGATATAGACCGATTCGGCCCACCGATTCGGATACGTATGTTGAAGGTCAGCCAAATAGGATAATAATTACGCCCTCTGGAGGCTCAAAAAATCAAGATCCCAGATCGGTTTTTATGACAGCTATATCAGATTAGGGATCGATTTGAACTATATTTGGCACAATTGTTACAAGTCATAATAAAACACGTCATGCGAAATTTCAGCAAAATCGGATAAGAATTGCGACCTCTGGTGGCTCAAGAAGTCAAGATTCAAGATCGGTTTATATGGCAGCTATATCAAGTTATGAACCGATTTAAACCATACATAGCACAGTTGTTGGAAGTCATAACTGAAAACGACGTGCAACATTTCAGCTAAATCGGATAGGAATTACACCCTCCAGAGGCTCAAGAAATCAAGACCCCGGATAGGTTTATATGTCAGCAATACTAGGTTATGGATCGATTTCAACCATATTTGGCACAGTTGGTGGAAGTCATACTCAAACACCTCATGCAAAATTTCAGTCAAATCGTATAAGAATTGTGCCCTCTAGTAGCTCAAGAAGTCAAAATCCAAGATAGTTTTATATGGCAGCTAAATCAAAACATGGACCGAAATAGCCATTTACAATCCCAACCGACCTACACTAATAAGCAGTATTTGTGCAAAATTTCAAGCGGCTAACTTTACTCCTTCGAAAGTTAGCGTACTTTCGAAAGACAGACAGACTGCGGACGGACATGACTATGGGGTCTTAGACGAATATTTCGAGTATCTTTAAATCATCTCTTCCAACAAAATTACTAAAAATTTCTAAAAATGGCTAAATAATCAAAACAAATAAGAGGGAACCATAAAAAGTAGAATACAATTTTGTTTTTTCAGCAGACTTTTGTATTCAGTGCAGCAGATATTGTTGGTTGAATTAGCGGTAAAAAATGGTTGCTAATACAGCAGCCATATGTTTGCTGAGACAGTAGTAATGTCGGCCAGCCGGATGGACGGCCAGAGGGACGGACATGGTTAAATTGACTTAAAATGTTACAACAATCAAGAATATGGATCTTAGAAAAATATTTCGAGCTGTTACATACGGAATGACGAAGTTTATATACACCTAAGGTGGAGGGTATACAAGTTACGCCAGAAACATTTTGTATAGTTTTTGGAACGTTTTCTCCGCGTCGTTACTCATTGCTTCCCACCTCACTTATATTTCCAACATTTCATCTTAATAAACACCTTCATGCATAAAATTTTATTTAATTTGTTTTTTCTTTTGGTAAATGGGCAAAATTTATCTGAAGGTGTTCATTAAGGCATGTTCTCATTTTGAAGGACCGCCTTAATGTTGAAATAACTTTGCAATCTAAAAAATTGTAATCTTTATTTGGAATCCTTTTTGTTAATATCTCTCTAGTGTTTAGTGCTTAAACCCTTTTCTGTTGCCAAAACATTGCTACACACAAGAACATACATACCATGGTAGAAAAAGAAAATTCCATCACTAAAAGAGGCACAGATACACCTACACATACAAACGCACACACAGCATGTAATCTTTTTAGCTTTTACTTTGCCATACAGAAGTGCAAATGAATGCTGCTCCTTAACGCATTTAGTCAGACATTAGACCGGAAATGGAGGAAAAGCGGAAGGCAAGAGAAGGGTTGCCAAGGGAGGCACATAACCAAGTCTAACACAAAAACTCACGCCATGAGAAAAAGGTTCAACATGAACTGTTGAATAATTCAATAACTATTGACACGTTAGCACATTATTATTTATGCTACTTCTCCCTCTCTCTCCTTCACTCTCACACACTTCTTTCCGCTCTCTCTCTCTCTCTCTCTCTCTTGCCTCACCGCCTATCCGCTGCCGGTGTGGTGTTCGTCTTTGCCGGTGTTGCTAGATGCCGATATGGATGTTTTGACATAGCAGCCATTATGGGCAGACTATACAGATATTATCCCAGAGTTTGTCGGTTTGTTATTTTTTTTTTCCTTGTCCTTGTCGTTGCTACTGTTCTTGTTTTTGTTGTTGTTGTTGTGGTGTAGATTCTTACCGTTGTTATTATTTTCTTCTTTGTGGGGTTGTGGTGTCGTTGATGGTGTGGTGTCTTTTGTTTGTCGCCAACGCTTGATTTGGACTGGTGCGGCGTCAAGGCGGTGCTACGAAATTAAAATATTTTTCTTATTTCATAACCGTAATTGCTTATGAAAACTCCATTAATAAAACATACATAATGAAATTGTTAGCTTCTTTTGTTTTTCTTTCATACGCTGGTAGATTTGGGATACCCCAACTTAGTCCCGGTAGCCAAACAACGCTGATGATGATGGTGATATGTTGAATTAGGGCGTACAGTAGCTGGTAGGCTACTAAATATTTTATATGAGCGAAAATTCTCCAATGAGACTAAAGAACAAATTGTTATTTTAAGTCAAACACAGCGAAAGTAACAAAATGTCAAAACATTTTACCAAAAATATACATAGGAGAAGCAGGTAAAATATAAAGGTCGTACTTAAGTAATAAGTTCATGAAATATTCCAGGAAATTAAAGAAAAAGGCGGAAACACATACATTTGAACTAAGTAAAATGTTTCTTTTATATATACACTCAAACATGTATAAATTGTACATGGGATAAATTACAAGTAAGCAAGTAAAAATGCGTTAAGTTCGGCCGGGCAGAATCTTATATATCCTCCACAATGGATCACAATTGTCAGGTTCCTTGAATGATTTTATCAAATACAAAGGAGATACATCAACACTCTAACTTTTATTTTTAGAAATTCCAATGAAAATCTATGTAATTTGTTGCTGACTTTTAAGTAGGTGTTTTAAAGTGAGTAAAAGGAGGCGTTATATGTTCACACAAACTTTAGTAATTTCTGTATTTTCGAACAAAAAGTGTGTATAAATCAAGAAGAACAAGTAAAATGGCATTAAGTTCGACATGGCCGATCTATGGATACCGGTGAAAATTGGATAATTTATGCACCCCAATTCGGCACGGACATTGAGTCTTCTGATAAATACATATCAGTGTTCAATTTCGTAGAACAAAATATTGGCCTTTTTGGCAGTTATATCCAAATATAAACCGATCTGAACCATATAGGACATGGATGTCGAAAAGTCACTGCGTCAAATTTCAACGAAATCGGATAATATATGCGCCAAGACTTCAAATCGAGAGATCGTTCTATGTGACACCTATAACCAAATCTGGACCGATCTTGATCAAATTAAACAAGTATATAATAATCATCCTATTTTATTATAATTCCACTACTATATCTGTAGTTTTATCTTAATATGGGCTGGTCTTGATCATATTTTATTCAAGTCCCGAGAACTCATTTACAAGTAACATTTTCAAACAATAAGTCGCCTTTTTGGAAGATTGGTCTATATGACAACTATATCTATATAGTCTGATCCTAAAACAACTCACTATTTCAAATTTCAACGAAATCGGGTAATAAATAAAGCTTTTATGAGCTTTAGATCCTTCATCGGCATATCGTTCTATATGACAGCCATATCTATATACTGTCCGATATTTACCATATTTAGGTCACATGGCGTGTGGCATAAAACAACTCACTGTTTCAAATTTCATAGAAATCGGGTAATAAATACAGTTTTATGAGTTCCAGACATTTAAACTGTCTATATGGCAGCTATAGCTAAATGTTATATGATCTCAAATATATTTGAGTCGGATGTCGGGAAGACTAAGACTACTAACTGCTTCAAATTTCTGTGAAAATAAAGCTTTTATGGGCCTCAGACCCTTTATCGGGAGGTCGGTCTATATGGCAGCTATATATAAATATAGTCCGATCTTTGTCATATTAGTCAGATGGCGGGTGGCTTAACACAACTCACTTATTAAAATTTCAGCGAAATCGGATAAAACATAAAGCATGTAAGGGCTTCAGACCCTTTATCGGGAGATCGGTCGATATGGCAGCTACATCCAAATATAGCCCGATCTGAACCATATTTGAGTCGAACGTTAAGAGTCTTCGAAGTACTCATTGTTTCAAATTTCACCGAAATCGGAAAAAACATAAAGTTTGTAAGGGCTTCAGACCCTTTATCGGGAGATCGGTTAATATGGCAGCTATATCCAAATATAGTCCGATCTGAACCATATTTAGCTCGGATGTTGGGAGGCCTAAAAGTACTCAATGTTTCAAATTTCAGCGAAATCGGAAAAAAAAAACAAGTAAGAGCGTGTTAAATTCGGCCGGGCCGAATCTTATATACCCTGCACCATTGATCGCATTTGTCGAGTTCTTGTTCAATATTCTATGTTTGTCTTGAAAGAGATACCTTTTAAGACAAACATAGAATATTGAATAAGAACTGTTATGCTATTGGAGATATATCAAGTTGAAGTCCAATTCGGACCATAAATGAATGCTGAACATTGCAGAAATCACTGTGTAATATTTCAGTTCATTCGGATAAGAATTGCACCTTGTAGGGGCTCAAAAAGCAAAATCGAGAGAAAAGTTTATATGGGAGCTGTATCAAGCTATTGATCGATTCCGACCATATTAGACACGTATGTTGAAAATCATGAGAGCCATTGTACAAAATTTCTGCCAAACCGGGTGAAAATTCCGCCCCCTAGAGGCTCAAGAATTCAAAATCCCAGATCGGTTTATTTGGCAGCTATATCAGGTTCTATACCTATTTACGCCATACTTAGCAAAGTTATTGAAAGTCATAACAAAACACCTCATGCAAAATTTCTGCCAAATCGGATGAGAATTGCGCGCTCTATTGGTTCACGAAATCAAGATCCAAGATCGGTTTATATGACAGCTATACCAGATTATGAACCGATTTAAATCATACTTAACACAGTTCTTGAAAGTGATACCAAAACACTACGTTCAAACTTTCAGTTAAATCGGACGAGAAATGCGCCCTCTAGAGGCCCAAGAAATCAAGACCCAAGATCGGTTTATATAGCAGCTATATCAAAACATAGACTGATTTAAACCATACTTAGCGTAGTTGTTGGAAATTCTACCAGAACACTACGCGTAAAATTTCAGTTGAATCGTAAAAGAATTGCGCCCTCTAGAGACTCAAGAAGTCAAGACCAAAGACCGGTTTATATGGCAGCTATATCAAAACATGAACTGATTTAAACCATACTTGGAGTAGTTGTTGGACCAAAACACTACGTGCAAAATTTCAGTAAAATCGGATAAGACTTGCGCCCGCTAGGGGCTCGCGAATTCAAGACCCAAAATCGGTTTATATGGCAGCTTTATCAAAACGTGGACCTATTTGGCCCATTTACAATGCCAACTGACCTACACTAATAAAAAGTATTTGTGCAAAATTTCAAGCGGCTAGCTTTACTCCTTCGAAAGTTAGCGTGCTTTCGACAGAAAGATGGACGGACGGACAGACGGACGGACATGGCTAGATCGATTTAAATTACATGACGATCAAGAATATATACTTTATGGGGTCTTAGACGCTTGTTTGAGGTGTTACAAACAGAATGAAGAAATAAATGTACCCTCATCCTATGGTGGAGGGTATAATAATGCTTGTATGGGCTTCAGACTCTTTATCGGGAGATCGGTCTACATGGCAGCTATAACCAAATTTAGCCCGATCTAAACCATATTTGGATGGAGAGACACACGGATATCGTTACATTGTCTTAGATTTTTACGAGAATACGAAATAAATATACATTGTGAGGTCGGAAATCGATATTTCGATGTGTTGCGAACGGAATGACTAAATGAATATACCCCCTATCCTATGGTGGTGGGAATAAAAACAACAAGTAAAAAGGCTTTAAGTTCGGCCGGGCCGAACTTTGAATATCCACCAGCTCGGGTATAATTGTTAACTATCTTTCGTCAAAATCCGGTGAAAAATGCATACCTTATGGCCCATAGCAGCTATATCGAAATATGTTCCGATTTGGACCAAATACTAATAAGTCAAGTCATTGTTCATTTCCGTATAAAAAAAATATTGGTATTTTTAGTGGCTATATCTAAAAATAAACCGATCTGAACATATACGACACGGTTGTCGAAAAGCCGAACATAACTCATCGTGTCAAATTTCAATGAAATCGGATTATAAATGCGCCTTTTATGGGGCCAAAACTTTAAATCGAGATATCGGTCTATATGGCAGCTATATCCAAATCTGGACCGATTTGGGCCAAGTTGCAGAAAAATTTCGAAAGTTCTAACACAACTCACAGTCCCAAATAATCAAAATGAAATCTATATCTAGGAAACCAGTCAAATGTTATTACAAAGCAAACACATTTTCTCTGCCTAACTTTTAAAATAGGGAATTTTGTTTTATTAAAATGTTGTTTTTTTAAAAAAATATCATTGAAATTTTGTCTTTAAACATTTTTGGTTTAGATTTCATTAAAAGTTCATTTTGGAAAAAAATTTCATTGAATTTTGTATTACAGGATAAAAATTGTTTTATTATTTTAGTGAAAATTTCACTTTTTAGTTTTTCCATATTTGAAAATAATAAAAACTTGCACACACTTTTTGAATGAGCTCAGTTATTAAATAAACTTAGTTTGAAAGCCCAGTTCATGTTTAAGTTGGTCCTTTAACCCCTCGCTACTAATGTACTCTACAGAGGACATGACTTTAAGAGTCCACTGTTCATTACGCATACAATTCGTGTTATACTTTTTGTTTAAGTGTATTAAGGGCACTGTTTTTATAATAACATACCAAGGGTGGACAGCACAACACGTATTTAGTGAGTTACATTTTGATATTGAGTGACGACGACGGCTTAAAACCACATTTTACTTAAATTAGATTTGAATAACTGTGGTGATCTATTGCTAATATATAGAAGTTGTTTTTTTCTGGAAAGAAGAAGTGTTGCTCGGTAAAAAGCATACACAAAAAAATAAAGTGAGATCAACCGTTATGTGAGTATAGGTGGTTCCGAAATAGTCATTGGTAGTCAACGGAAGTAAAAAACAAGTAAAAAGGCCTTAAGTTAGACCCGGCCGATACTGGATACCCACCACCTCGGGTATATACGTAAACCACATTTCGTCAAAATCCGGTGAAAATGCATATCTTATGCCCCATAGCAGCTATATCGAAATATATTCCAATCTGGACCAAATACTAATAAGTACAAGTCATTGTTCAATTGCGTATAACAAAATATTGGTCTTTTTAGTAGCTGTATCTAAAAATAAACCGATCTGAACCATATACGACACGGATTTCGAAAAGCCTAACACAACTCACTGTCCCAAGTTTTGGCAAAATCGGACAATAAATGCGCCTTTTATGGCCCCAAAACCTTAAGTCGAGAAATCGGTCTATATGGCAGTTACATCCAAATTGAAGAATTATGTCGAAGGGCCCAACACAACTCACTATCCCAGCGACTTCGGATAATAAATGCGCCTTAATGGGCTCAAAACCTTAAATCTGAACCGATCTGTGTCATATTGCAGAAGAATGTCGAGGGGCTTAACTCACTGTCCCAAATTTCGATGACATCGGACAATAAATGCGCCTTTTATGGACCAAAAACCTTAAATCGAGAGATCGGTCTATATGACAGCTATATCCAAATCTGGACCGATCTGAGCCAAATCAAAGAAGGATGTTGAAGGGTCTTACACAACTCACTGTCCCAACTTTTGGCAAAATCTGACAATAAATTCGCCTTTTATGGGCCTAAGACTCTAAATCGGCAGATCGGTCTTTATGACAGCTATATCCATATCTGGACCGATCTGGGCTAAATAGAACAAAAATGTCGAAGGGCCGAACATAACTCACTGCCCAAGTTTCAGCAAAATCGGTTAACAAATGTGGCTCTTATCGGCCTAAGACCCTAAATCATGGGATTGGTCTATATGGGAGCTATATCAAGATATGTTCCGATATAGCCCATCTACGAACTTAACCTACTTATGAACAAAGAAAGAATCTGTGCAAAGTTTCAGCTCAATATATCTATCGGTTTATAGGGGAGCTGTATCAGGCTATAGACCGATTTAGTCCATATTTGTGCCTTTGTACAAAAGTGGCTCAAGAAGGCAGGATCCAAGATCGGTTTATATGGCAGCTATATGGAAACATGGACCAATATGGTCCATTTATAATTCCAACCGACCTACATTAATATTAAGTATTTGTGTAAAATTTCAAGCGAATAGCTTTACTTTTTCGAAAGTAAGCAGGCTTGCGACAGACGGACGGGCAGATGGACTGAAGGACGGACGGACATGGCTAGATCGACTTAAAATGTTATGATAATCAAGAATATATACACTTTATGGGGTCTTAGATAACTATTTCGGGAAGTTACAAACAGAATAACGAAATGAGTATACCGCCATCCTATGGTGGAGGGTATAAAAACTAGGTTTTCTAACGTTATATACCGATTTAGGCCCAACTTGGCATTTAAATTGAAATCCATAATAGAAATCGTCGTGCAGAATTTCAGGTAAATCGGATAAAAATTGCGTCCCGAGCGGCTCAAGCCTTCAAATCGATTCATTGCTATGTATGGTAACTATATCGGGTTGTAAAAATAATTCGACAAACTTTAAATTTGAGTTCAAAGTCATAGCAGAATTCAACATGCAAAATTTCAGCGAAATCAGAAATTATATCGGTATATATGGCCATTTTAAATTCCAAACGATCTACATCAAAACGTAGTATCTGTGCAAAATTTGAAGTCAATTGTTTTATTCCCTTAAAATTAATTTTTCGTTGGATTGGCTCCATTGACTAACAATATCCTGTCAGGAGGAAACGGAAACTTATATTTCACTTCAGGTAAATTGTACCATATTGATCACAAAGAAAAAATAACTTTATTGCTTTTCCGAATGTAAATGACCATAACAAATTCGCTTAAAGTAACTGAATGGCTGCAGTACTAACTAAAACAGAAATTGTATGCGTATGACTGACATCGTAGTTGAGCTAACTCTTTATTTGTGCTCCGTTAGGAATTTTTAAATAATAAGAAATTGGTACAACAGCTAGAGGCAAACAAATTTATTTTTTTATGCAAATGATTGGCACAACCAATCGATTGATTACGAACATCTTCATTTAATGCTTTCAATAGTATCGTAATCAAGGTAACTAAGACAAGTAAGAGCGTGCTAAGTTCGGCAGGGTCGAATCTTATATACCCTCCACCATTGATCGCATTTGTCGAGTTCTATGAGCGGTATCTCTTTTGAGACAAGCAAAGAACATTGAATAGGAACTGTTATGCTATTGGAGATATATCAAATTATAATCTATTGGCTCAAGAAGTCAAGATACAAGATCGGTTTATAAGACAACTATTATTGACCGATTTATATCATACTTGGCACAGTTTGTTGCAAGTGATTCCAAAACACTACGTGCAAAATTTCAATAAAATCTGATAAGAATTGCGCCCTATGTTGGGTCAAGAAGTCAAGACCCAAGATCGGTATATATGGCAGCTATATCAAACCATGGACCGATTAAAACCATACTTAGCGTAGTTGTTGGAAGAGCTACCAAAAATTTAAGTTAAATCGGACTAGAATTGCGCTCTGTAGAGGCTCAAGAAGTCAAGACCCAATATGGGTTTATATGGCAGCTATATCAAAACATGGACCGATTTAGCCCATTTACCCATTTAATACCAACCAACCTACACTAATAAAAAGTATTTGTGCAAAATTTCAAGTGGCTAGCTTTTGGTGGAGGGTATAAAAATGACTGATCTTTGGTGCTGACAATTAAAATTATTTACTATTATCATGAATAATATCTATAATCGGATTCCAACCAATGATTGAATTTAATTAATCGATGCACTGTTGTTGATTTAATCCACGGCCTTATTATTGTTGCTTGAATTCCTCAAACGAAACGTTTTCTACCAAAAAAATTTAAAATTATTCTAATTGTATTCAAGAGAGATTATCAATAAAATGTATGTTTCACATATGGAAATAATTTTCTAATAGTTTAAATAAAGAACCAATTTAAGGTCAAGGCCCCATAAAACCTATATTTGTTATCCCGTTTCGCTGATATTTGTCACTGCCAAATATGGTCTAGATCAGGCCATGTTTTGTTTCACGAATGAAGGTAATGACCCCATAAAAAGTGCATTTACGACCCGGTTTCACAGAAATTTAGCCGCATTAGAATTCTTTATATACTGCTGCTCCGCTGCGCCTTCATTTTCTTTATGTGGAACAAAATTATCCTTTGAATATTTATTTTCGACAATTAAAGAGCTTTTAGTAAAATACCATGCTACGAAAATAATGTTTGTATATCGCAAAAGTATTACAAAATAAATGCCTTTATCTGAGTCTCATATGATCTTTACTGGTCTATGAATTTGCTCGCAGGGTTAAGGGTCATTAACGTTTGGCCCAGAATAAATATCACCATCGTGCTCTTCTCTCAAATACCATTTATTTAAACCACATATTGTTATTGGTTTAAGGGGATTTTATGGGATGAGGCATCCTCAAACACTTGGCAAAATTTGTACTCTCTGGGGGGTGTTTTGGGAAAGGGGCGGTGCCCCACATACAGGGTCCCACATTTGGTGGTGGTTGGTAAATATGCCCGATTTAGGGGTGTTTTGGGGAGTGGGGTGGTCCCCCAAACACTAGGCCCTGAAAATTTATCAGCATCGTGCTCTACTCTCAAATATCATTTATTTGAACCCCATATTGCCATTGGCCTAAAAATTGGATATGAAATTCGTTATCTAATCTCAAATACCTTTCATTTAAACCCCTTATTGCAAAAGTCTGCAAATATGACCGGTTAAGAGTATGGGCCCTAAAAACTATCAATATCGATATCCACTTCATTTAAGACCCAAAATTGTCATGGTGAGCAAATAATTCCTATTTGGACGTTGTTATGGGGGTGGGACACAAAATTTCGCTTAAATCGCACCACCCATCACCGAGATCTGGCCTTTCTGAAAATTAGGGTAAGGGGGAAGGTCCGCCCTCCCTTCAGATATCAAAAAATGTAGTACCCTATTTTCACCACGGGATCATTATGCACCATCTGAGAAAATATCAAGAAAGTCGGTTCAGACGTTTTTGAGTCTATAAGAAACATACAAACAAGCATACAAACAAACAAACAAAAATTGATTTTAAGAAGAAGATATGGACTGACATTCCGATTTAAGGTTTGGACCAGTAAAAGTCATATTTATCGCCCTATTTCGCCTAAACGCAATACGTTATGTTTTATAAGACCACTATAAATCTCTGCCGAATATGGTTCAGATTATTCCATTTTTGCTCTTGATCCCCTAACTGCCGCATTTTTATCCGATTTCGCTGAATTATGTTATGGTGAGTTATATTGGAGCCCTTAATATCTGTGCAATAAATGGTGAAGATCGGACTATATTTGAACATTGGATAAACTTGAATCGGACTGCACTCATTGTTTTGTGAGAAGTTTGCCCATATTCCTTAGTGTAATGTTTATGGTCAAAATTTGCATTTGTAATCTAACGTTAGAGACGAAATTGTTAAGCCTATTCATTTATAAGCTGCTTCCACACCTATAGGCTGTCGCCGCAAAGCGACGGAAGGCATCCAAATGACACACAGATCGATTATGACAATATAAAAGTACAAATATTCAAATATGTGCTGAGGTTTCGGGCGGTCCCCAAACCGATCGATTAAGATGAAAAACAAAAATTTCATGCTTTAGGGGCTCAAGAAGTCAAAAGTGAGATAGGCTTTTGTAAAAGCTTTATCAATTTATGGGCTGATTCAGGCCACACTTTGCATGGGCATTACAAACTGTAACAGAAGTCACTTTTAAAATCGTATGAGATTTGCGTCTTCTACAAGTTCAAGTATTCTGATCGGGAGATTTTTATAAGACCGATTGAGCCGAAATTTGGAGTGGATGTTGGAAGTATTCGAACCGAATCTGAGCCAAATTGTTTAATAAATGTTCCCCTCAGGGGCTCAAGATTTCACAAGGTGTGTTCGGTTTTCATGAGAACTACATCAGTTTATAGGCCAATGCGGGATATACTTGACGTGGATATCGGAAGTCATAACATACGTACTGTAATACTGTCGATAATAATTATGATGCAGTTTGAAAAGGATAAGCAGTCACTTAAATTTAATTTCTAGTATTTGAGGAAATCCTTTTGAAAGTAGTTACGGACATATCAACTTTTTTCTCCTACAAGATATATAGCAAAACATTTCATTCTTAAAGTTCTAATTACCAAATTGCTTTCAGAACTGCCGGGCATAGTGACAACACCCTCGAGGATGATATCGATTACTGAATTTACTTTCACATTGGCTTAGTCCTGAGTCAGTCAGGTGGGTATGGCAGCAGTGCTGATATTTATGGTTTTAATTTTTTCCGATATGCGGGCGTTGGGTGGTACAACATAAACTGTTATTTATGCCATTTTTGTGCCACATCGTTGGGTCTTTTAATGCACTGAGCGTGCCACTATGCCATGTGTTCGCCTCGACGACAGCGTTGAATGGAGGTTTCAATAATTTAAATGGCATTTTGCAACGAAAAAACGAGTAGCTGTTTTACTTACGTTATTCTATCCTTGGCTTGGCGCAATTTGGTTGCACTCTTTTGTGTAAGAGCCGAATGGATGTCAATCGTATCGAGTGGTTACTAATTCACACTTATCTTAAAATCGTTGGTTTTAACTGGTTTGACCTCCATTCCACCAGTGATATACATATTTTAATTTGATATCGTTATTTTTATAACCACCACCGTAGAATAGGGGGTATAGACATTTAGTCATTCCGTTTGCAACACATCGAAATATCAATTTCCGACCGTACAAAGTATATATATTTCGGATCGTCGTAAAATTCTAAGACGATTTAACGTGTGTCCGTATGACTGTCCGCCTGTTGTAATCACTCTACAGCCTTAAAAATTGAGATATTGAGCTGAAATTTGGCACAGATACGTTTTATTGATGTACGAGCTAAATCGGACCATATTTGGATATAGCTGCTATATAGACCGATCTGAAGATAAAGGGTTTAATGCCCATAAATTCTTTATTTTTATCCGATTTCGCTGATATTTGAAACAGGGAATAGCTTAAGGCTTCCCGATATCTGACCCAAATATGGCTCAGATCAGGCTATATTTAGATAAAACTGCCATATAGACCGATCTATCGATAAAGGGTCTAAAGCCCATAAAAGCTTTATTTTTTATCCAATTTCGCTGAAATTTGAAAAAAATATTAGTTTTAGGCCTCCCGAAATCTGACTTCAATATGGATTTAATCAGACTATATTTAGATATTGCTGCCATATAGATCGATCTCCAAATAAAGAGTCTAAGGCCTATTAAAGCCAACATAGGACCGAAAAATGGTTCAGATTGGACTATATATAGATATAGCTGTCACATAGACCGATCTGCCGATAAAGGGTCTGATACCCGTAAAAGCTTTATTTATTACCCGATTTCGCTGAAATTTGAAACAGTGAGTTGTTTTGGACTATATTTAGATATAGCTTGGTCGGACTATATTTAGATATGGCTGCCATTTAGACCGATCTGTCGTTTAAGGATCAGAAGTCAGAAGCTTTATTAAATATACGATCTCGCTGAAATTTGAAACAGTGGGTAGTTTTAGGTCTCCCGACATCCGTCCCAAATATGGTTCGGATCGGACTGTATTTAAATATAGCTGTCATATAGAACGATATACCGATTAAGGGTCTGAAGCTCATAAAAGCTTTATTTATCACCTGATTATGTTGAAATTTGAAATACAAAATTCAACAGTGATTTGGATTTGGACCATAATTACCATGGATGTTGGAAGCCATTACAGAATACTATGAGCAAAATGCCAAAACGATAAGATAAGTATACCCCCATCATATGGTGGTGGGTATAAAAACCGTAAACAAGTCGTATAAGTGACTTACGAAAAACTAAAAGCTTTGTAGAGGATCCTTGTTCAGGGTGCGCCAGAGAAACTTACTTATTTGAAAGGTCAATAAAAACAAAAATACTTCAGTTATTGCATGCGGTCTTGAAAATGACATCGTGTAAATGGCGACCCCCTTGCGCATACACTGATAAGATCGATTTTTTAAATTCGTGTCCACACTTTGCAGCATATCAATCGGTGTAATGGCAATTGCGTCGCGAATTGTGGTCCGTGGTCGATCGACTTAAGCCTTGGTAAAAGTGAGCCTCGTCAATGCAGAAACTACCTCGTCTCAGGCAGTTTGCCAATCAGCATTCCACAAGCATTTTTTCGGGCAACAAAATCTCGTTCAGTTAATTAATTATACGGATAACATTTAAGGTCTTCATATAGAATTCGTCGAACGGTAGTATCAGAAATTCCCATAGCAGCTGCGTGTTTTGTGAGCCGAACGCCGGGGAAACTGACTGCCTCACTCTTTCGATATTTCTTGTAGTTCTGATGGTCTCGTGAAGTTCATTTTTGTGTTTAGCGACACTTCAACATTCCCTAATGAGTTTCCCCGCTACAGAATCGAATTACGGCCAGGAACGAATCTGTGAGGAGGAATTTCAAAGCGCGCGCGGAAGGCACGAGCTCTCGACGGTGAAGACCCGCTGCTTCTAGACCAGCGCATGATGGCAACTGACTGGAGAGAGAAACAAATAAGTAAATTTGTCTGGCGTACCTTGTAATTGTTTGACCATCCTTTCATAATTTGTAAGGAGACAATTGAAAACGCATTAAGTTCGGCAGGGCCGAACTTTAGATACCACCAACTCGGATATAGTTATTAACCTTGTTACCTCAAGTCCGGTGAAAACTTGCTCGGGTCGTCGAGGGTTCTAGTACAATTCACTGTCCTGGATTATAACAAGAGAGATCGGTTTATTTGGTAGCTATATCCCAATACAGTCCGACTTGAAGGGCCAAATACTTACATTGAACCAAAGTTTGCCTTTTATGGCCAGCACTAGGGGCCATAAATCGGAAGATCGGAATATATGATCGGTCTTTATTTGGATATAGCTCCAAATATGGATCGATCTTGGCCGGATTTCGAAGACCCAAACACAGCAATATGGATCGCGTTTGACAAATTCCTTGAATGATTTTTCAATTAATGAAATCAGTTTTTGGTCAGGTTTTTTTACCGATATGGACCTGGTAATGGAAATCAAAACCAATCATCATTTAAAAATTTTAACCTAATAGGGACATCGGCTACCATGTAGCTATATAAGTCAGGTTATTTATCTATTGAGCTTATAGTAAGTAATGTTGTCGAAAATCATAACAAAACACTACATGTAAAATATCAGTCAAATCAAATCGGAAGACTGGTATATATGGGAGCTACATAGGTTTTGGATTGATAGTTGCGTGGTAGTTTAAAGTCACCAAGTGCAAATCGGGACATAATTGCACTTTATAGCGCCTTCAGATGTCAAATCTTGATATAGCTTTATATGGGAATTACATCACATTATGGAGCGATTTTGACGACAATTGACACCGGTATCAAATGTCATATCAAAATATTTTGAGCAAAAATTTAGAGGTATATGATAAGAACTGTATCCTTTGGAGTCTCAAGAAGTCAAATTGGGAGATATTGCAGTTATTCTAAAAACATGGGTTGATTTGACCCATTTGCAATCCTAACAGACCTACATAATCAGTAAGAAGTATTTTTTAGCAAGATTTTAAGTACCCAGCTTTACTCCTTCGAAAGTTAACGTCCTTTCCACGGACAGATGGAACGACAAGGCTAAATTGATTTAGCCATGTCATTTCTGTCTAATTAGGGCAGGGGATGCCATATTTAGACACAGTGGTAAGTTGTGATGCAGAGTTCTGTTAAGGTTAGGCTAGGTTAGGTTTAAGTGGCAGTCTGCCATCAGACTCACTTAGACGTTTTCGTCCATTGTGATACCACATGAACAGAAGAAGGAATATGCCTTCTAGTTAATACCGTTGAACCATCCAGATCGCTTTAAAAAGCCCAATAACTTGCGAATGTTCACTTCCGCTAAATCAGACAGGTCCTTAAAGAAATGAGAACCTAACGTGGAACTCTTTCTGACTGCTAGTGCGGGACACACACACAGTAGGTGTTCTATAGTCTCTTCTTCTTCGATGTCCTCACAACTTCTGCAAAAGTCGTTGCTGGCAACCTTCAGTCTGTCAGCATATTTTGCGATTAGATAATGATCTGTCATGACGGACACAATGACTGAGACGTCTGTTCTACCCAATGATAGCAAAGCGGTCGACATCTTCTAGTCCAGATTAAGCCACATAGTTTTGGAATGCTCACAGCCCCCTCTTTGTGACCATCTGCCATTCGTTTTCCTTCAGGCCTGGTTCTGACAACTTAGCTTACATGTTCCTAGAGGCGTTCTCACAGATCCCAGTTTGCTTGGAATGTGTAGGTTAGTTATTAGTCTCGCTAGCTCGTCCGCTTTACAGTTCCCTGGGATATCTCTGTGGCCCGGCACCCAGAATAGGTGAACTTTGAACTGTTAAACCATTTCTTTGAGAGATCTGTGACAGTCGAGGGCGGTTTTGTGTTCAGAAATACGTTCTCCAGGGATTTGGCTGTCCGAGAAGATATTTATGCCAATCGGCATAATGACATTATATCTTAGCCATTCTACCACTTCCTTAATTGCAAGGATCTGCGCTTGATACACACTGCAGTGGTCGTGTAACCTCTTCGATATGACCAGTTCTAGATCTTTAGAGTACACCCCAAAGCCCACCTGGTCGTTTAGTTTGGAACCATCTGTTTAGAAGTCTATGTAACTTCTGTTACCAGGGATATCGCAGTTCCAATCGGTTTTATCAGGAATACTAGTACATTTTTATCTTTTTTATCCACACTGCCTGGAAGATCGGATATTGTATCAAGGATAACACAGTGTCCAATGGAAAAGCTCCCTTAACCTTATGGTAGTGGGTTCTGTTAAGAACTCCATCATATGATCTCATCCCCATCACTCCAAAGCATAACGGTTGAAAACGGGATTCTCATAAAGCACAAAATTTCAGTCTAAATACTCTAACAAAATATTCAATCCGTACCAGATCTCAAGAAGATCGGTTTAAACTGTAATTGCTATATCAGGCAAGACATATACACGAAAGCTACATCTAAATCTAAACCGATTTTTATGGAATTTCTCAAAGGTTTGGAGATAAACAAAAAATCCAAAAAAATTGTGAAGAACGGCCAGTAACAAATAATCAAAAATCGAAAAAAATTTGCAGGAAATTTGAAGTGAGATGAAACATTTGGACTGTGAAAGATTCCAAACCTCACGATTAATCAAAACGAAATTGCTATATAAATCGTGGACAATGCTTTTCCCAATTTAGTACTTTTTATACCCTGCACCATTTGATGGGGGTATACTAATTACGTCATTCTGTTTGTAAAATCTCGCCGGTTCATAATCTGGTAGCTGCCATTTTAACCGATCTCGGATCTTGAATTCTTTAGCAGTTGGAGGGCGTAATTATCATCCGATTTGGCTAAATTTTGCATGAGGTGTTTTGTTATGACTTTCAATAATTGTGCTTAGTATGGCTTAAATTGGTACGTAACCTAATATAGCTGTCATATAAACATCTTGACTTCTTGAGCCTCTAGAGGGCTCAATTCTCATCCCATTTGGCCTAAATTTTGTACAAGGGCTTCTCTCATGACCTTACCTACCTATCTCCTGATTTTGCTTCTTTAGGCCCCTACAAGGTGCAAGGTCCGAATCGGACTATAGCTTAATATAGCTCCAATAGCATAGCAGTTCTTATTCAATATTTTTTGTTTGCTTAAAAAGACATACCGCGCATAGAACTCGTTTCTTTTATCCTTTGTTTGCCTAAAAAGAGATACCGTGGCAAGAGCTCGACAAATGCGATCCATGGTAGAGGGTATATAAGATGCAGCCCGGCCGAACTTAACACGCTTTGTCTTGTTATGTTTTATTTTAATGCAGAGTCAATCGAAATTAATGGTACAGAATTATTAAGAACTTAATTCATATAAATTAGTTGCAAATCTCTGATATGTAATGTCAAACATTTTCGCCAGTGGCTAGGTGAGGTGTCGTATGATAAACATAACACATACGCCTAGATGTACAAGAATTTGTGTGAAGTAAACTATGGCAAGCAACATGTTTGGCTTAATGCCAAATGGACACATACAGAGCGTAATACTTACAAATTCCTTAGAGCAGTGCCAAGATCTCACATATAACGATTAGGAATTTATTTTCATTTCGGGAATGGTATACAAATGAATAGGAAATGGAAAAACTTATTGCTTGCTAAGGCAACAGTTATTACAATTTCAACGGACTTCTATGCAATTTGGTATGAAATCTTATATTACTCATCTCAAAGCCTCTGCTAAATTTTGATTAAAATCGGTTCAGATTAAGATAAAGCTCCCGTATGAAGAAAGTAGTAAAATTTGAGTAATTGGGCTGTAGTTACCGTCAGCTAAAAACTATAATGTGAACTATATCCAAATCTGAACTAATTCGATTTAGCAAAGGTTTTAAGATGCGTAGTACAACATTCCATACCAAATTTCATGCCATTCATTTGAAAATTGCTTATCGCCAAAAAATAAAATAAATAGTAGAAGGGACCCCCCAACGTTGACGACCGACGCAAACGAAAAAAGGACCATGATTTGCGGATCTGCACCTGGAATGTCCGCACTCTTCATAGAGAAGGTGCAGTATACGCGCTGGCGGATGTATTAGAGAAGTACAAGGCAGATATTACCGCCTTACAGGAAGTACGATGGACTGCGAATTGCTGCCATAACACGAGGTATGAATTTGGCTGTGGATTTGTGGTTAGTCGGAGACTGAAACACCTAGTCTCCAGCTTTACTCCGGTGGATGAGAGGCTAGCCACAATCCGCATAAAAGCCAAATTCTTCAACATCAGTCTTATTTGTGCCCATGCCCCGACGGAAGACAAAGACGAGCAGACCAAGGATATTTTCTACGAGCGGCTAGAGAGAGAATATGACCGCTGCCACGCTCATGATATTAAAATCGTTATGGGAGATTTTAATGCGAAAATAAGGAAGGAAGAGATTTTTGGTCCAACAGTCGGAAAGTTTTGCCTCCACGATATAACGTCCAGTAATGGGTTGAGGCTGATAGATTTCGTCGCGGCAAAAAACATGGTGGTAAGTAGCACCAGATTTCAACATAAATAATATCCACAAAACCACATGGCTGTCACCCGATCAAAACACGAGAAACCAAATTGATCACGTTGTGATAGATGGAAGGCATTCATCCAGCGTGTTAGATGTACGATCGATCCGTGGAGCTAATATAGATTCGGATCATTACCTTGTTGCAGCAAAGGTTCGCACCCGATTGATCATGGCGAGGAAAGTACGATCTGACACTGTACGGAAGCTGGACATTGAAAAGCTGCAGACACAACAAATGGCAGCGGCATACTCCACTCGACTGACCCAACTGCTTGATGAAAGCACTCCTTGTTCCGATGATATAATGGCGCAGTGGCAAACTATTGCCCACTCCATGGAAAATGCCGCGAAATCCGTACTTGGGTACCGGAAGCCTCCTCCAAGAAACCCATGGTACGACCAAGAGTGTCGAGATGCAACGGTAGCCAAGAATGCGGCATATAGAGCAACCCTGCAATCAGTAGCAACGCTAGCAGATGAAGGAGAGGTATCGGGAGAAAAGGAGAGAGGAGAAACGTCTATTCCGCAGAAAGAAAAAGGAAATGGGAAGACGTGAGTGTGAGCGAATTGAGATGTACAGGAGTCCGAATGAAATCCGGAAATTCTACCAAAGAATTAAACATCAAACCGATGGCTTTGGTTTAGGCACATCCCCTGCAGAGATAAAGAAGGAAATCTGGTAACTGACACAGATAGCATGCTGAGGATATGAAAAGAAAATTTACCCAACTGCTAGTGTCCAATGTTGACGGCGAATAGGATACCGCAGAACCAATCCCTGATGATGGTATAGAATGTTTACCTCCTAGTCAGAATGAGGTAGGAGTGACCAGACTAAAGAACAACAAAACAGGAGGAGCCGATGGGTTACCCGCTGAACTGTATAAGACCGGAGGCGACATGCTGATAAGGCGTATGCATCCGTTTATCTGCGCAATCTGGCTAGAAGAACGCATACCCGATGATTGGAACCACAGCATACTATGTCCCGTACACAAGAATGGAGACAAGACGGAATGTGTCAACTACAGAGGAATAAGTCTCCTCCCCATCGCGTACACTATACTCTGGAGCGTACTGTGTGAACGATTAAAACCTAAAGTCAATGAGATCAATATCAATGCTGCTTTAGACCTGGTAAATCCACCCCAGACCAGATATTCACACTGCCCCAAATCCTGGAAAAGTCCCGAGAAGGACAAATCAACACCTACGATCTCTTTGTTGACTACAAATCCGCCTTCCGATACTCCTTTACATTCAAAGGTATTTCAAGCCATATCTGAGTTTGGTATCTCTGCAACATTAATAAGACAACTCTCCAGGATGACACTTGCTGATACGCGTTCCTCAGTAAGAATAGGAAAGAATCTCTCCGAACCATTTAATACCAAACGAGGTTTTAGACAAGGAGACAGCGTATCGTCTGATCTCTTTAATATCCTGTTGGAGAAAATATAAGAGATGCAGATGTAAATAGATATGGCACACTAATCACAAGAGAGTACATGCTACTCGCCTATGCTGACGACATCGATATCATAGGTCAGTCAAAGGAAGTAGTAACTGCAACCTTTGAAAGAATCGAAAGAGAGTCAGTGAAAATGGGTCTGGCAGTATATGGCAATAAGATGAAATGGATGGTTTCAACTCCCAAGAAGCCTTGCACAACCCAGCAGATAAAGAAAATGGAGAAAGTTAGAAAACACAACTTTGAGAGAGTCAGTAACTTTATCTACCTTGGCACCGCCGTAGCCGAAACGAATGACACCGGTTTTGAGATTAAGCGAAGAATAATACTGGCAAACAGATGCTACTTTGGACTAAGTAAGCAGTTTAGAAACAAGGTCATCTCTCGACAGACAAAGATTATACTATACAAAACATTGATACTACCCGTGCTGTTATATGGTTCTAAAGCATTGGTTACTTGTAAAAACAGATGAGCCAGTGCTTGGAGTAAAGATTCTTCGTAAAATATATGGACCAGTTTGCGCTGTTGGAGAATATAGGCGACGTATGAACCACGAGCTGTATGAGCTATATAACGACGATAGCATAGTTATACGCATCAAAATACAACGGCTGCGTTGGCTAGCTTATGTTGTCAGAATGGATGAAGAAGCTCCAGCAAAGAAGTCTTTTGAAGGAAAACACGGTGGTACACGCAAACCGGGAAGACCAAAAGCCCGATGGAAAGATCAAGTTGTGGGAGACACCTCGAAACTTGGTGTCAGAGATTTTAGAATGAGCGCAGAAGATCGAGGCGCTTGGAACGCTATTATACGTTCGGCTAGTGAAAGAAATATTCTGTCATAGCCAATTAAAGTAAGTATTGCCAAAAAAAAGCAGATATGATTAATTTGAATCCTCTTAGACCTATAACTTTTCTATATTAAAATAAAATCATTATTTTAAAGGTTTCTCCAGCACACACTCAAATCTTTATTGTAGTTGTTTATTAGCATTTTCTCAATTGCAAAAAAAAAGGTTTAATAAAGTTGATTGCGGTATTTGGAAAATACTCACAGACTTATTTCATTTTTCCATTTTGGCTTTATACGCTGCTGGCAATCCGAAAAGAAACCGCATATCAAACATTAATTTTAATAGATTAATTAAATAAGCGTTTCTCCTAAGCTATCAAAGCCAAATGTTCAAAAGTTCAACACAACACCAAAATACTTTCTATGAAAGATGTGGAGTGACCGCAACTGACGGCAAAAACTAATTGCGTTAATTGCCAACAAAGCCAAAAACTACGCAGCATAATTGGCAAACTTAAAGAAAATATAAAAACATTTCACCACTGCGATTTTTAAATTTAAATTTTTATTTGAAGAATTTAAGATTTAAATATAGAAAAAGGATAAGAATGATTTATTTATTTTTGAAAAGTGTAATATTTTCAACATTTCAAAGAACTTGTATTAAAAATTCACAACGAAGTCCCTTATAAAAGCTAATTGCAATCATCGCAAAAAGCATGATATTTAATTATACAGCAGAAAAGTCTGGACTTTCCCTGGACTCTATACCAAAATTGTCTGGACTCTCTTTTCAATTAAACTTTAGCTCAGGTGAGTCCAATCTTGGAATCAATGAGCAAATATCTCTTATATGGCGCCAGTTTTTGAAATAAAACAACAAGATGGGGTTATATTCATTTTTATACCCACCACCGTAGGATGGGTGTATGCTTATCTAGTCACTTCGTTTGTAACACCTCGAAATATAAGTCTAGGACCCATACAGTATATAAATTGTTGATCGTCTCGACGTTCTGAGTCGATATAGCCACGTCCGACCGTCCGTCTGTCAAAGTCACAATAGAGATCAAACGTGTTAAGCTATCCGCTTGAAATTTTGCACAGATACTTAATATTGATGTTGGTCTTAGGGGATTGCAAATGGGCCATATCGATTCAAAATTTTCCTATTTGACTTCGTGCCCCCTTGGAAGGCCCAATTTTTGTCCGATTTGGCTGAAATTTTGCACGTAGTGATCTGTTATGAATTCCAACAACTGTTCCGAGTACGGTCCGAATCGTTCTATAACTAGATATAGCTCCCATCAGGGACATAGACAGGGGGGCGCCCCCGCCCGGAACCCCGAAATGATTTTTTCTAAAGACAAATTTTAAATTAAATTTATTCTAAACACAAAATTTCAGTAACATTTTTTATAATTACAAAATTTCATATTTATTTTATTCTGCAAAGACAACATATTGCTGAGGCCAGGGCCGCCGTAAAATAATTTCTTTTAATGACAAAATTGTAATGAAATTCTTAGTAAAAAGTAAAGTTTAATAAAAATTTTTCTAAACTAATTTTAGGGAAATTTTTGAAAATTTCAGCGCAACATTCTCTAATGACGAAACTTCAGCACGGGCTGGAAATATTTTTGAAAAAAAAAGTCTTTTTACATTCTAAGCCCCTACAACGAACAAGTAATTTTCTTAATATTTTATGACCATATTTTCCATCAAAAACGGATTTTCGATCGATTTTGTAAGTTCGAAGAAGAAATTTAAGCAGGTTGTAGAAAATTGGTCGTAAAAATTGGTCAAAATTTTCAGTTTTTTGCATAAAATTTCATGGGAAAAAGGCATTTACCTGCTGAAATCATAAAACTAGTTTAAGAGCAAAAATGAGCGCAAATAAAAATCGTTTTTTTTTTTCAAAATACTGAAGCTGATTCGATGGAACTCTCACTTTAAAACTACGATATTCCCTAAGACAACCACACTTTGAACGACTTGAAAGATAAGGTTCGGCCTATAAATAGTGTGTTGGCACTCAGTACAAAATTCAGCAATGTCTTTAAGACCAAGTGACACCGACGATGAGTTGCTAAACCAAATAGCGACCAAAAATTAAAAAAAAAAAACAAGTAAAAGCGTGCTAAGTTCGGCCGGGCCGAATTTTATATACCCTCCACCATGGATCGCATTTGTCGAGTTCCTTTATCTTCTTAGGTTGATGGTCATGAGAGGAAATCGGATAATAATTGCGACCTCTAGAGGCTCAAGAAGTCAAGATCCCAGATCGGTTTATATGACAGCTATATAAGGTTATGAACCGATTTGAACCTTATTTGACACAGTTGTTGAAAGTAAGAATAAAATACGTCATGCAAAATTTCAGCCAAATCGGATAGGAATTGCGCCCTCTAGAGGCTCAAGAAGTCAAGACCCAACATCGGTTTATATGACAGCTATATCATATTACGCACCGATTTGAACCATCTTAGTGCATTTGTTGGAAGTGATACTGAAACACGTGCAAAATTTCAGTCAAATCGGACCAGAATTGTGCCCTCTAGAGACCAAAGAAGTCAAGACGCAAGATCGGTTAGTGCAGTTGTTGGAAGTGATACTAAAACACGTGCAAAATTTCAGTCAAATCGGATCAGAATTGCGTCCTCTAGAGACCCAAGAAGTCAAGACGCAAGATCGGTTTATATGGCAGCTATATCAAAACATGGAATGATACGGCCCATTTACAATCCCAACCGACCTACACCAATAAGAAGTATTTGTGCAAAATTTCAAGCAGCTAGCTTTACTCCTTCGAGAGTTAGCGTGCTTCCGACAGACAGATGAACGGACGGACAGAACATGAAATGTCACGACGATTTTGGGGTCTCGGACGAATATTTCGAGGAGTTACAAACAGAATGTCGGAATTAGTATACCTCCATCCTATGGTGGAGGGTATGAAAAAAAAATTTAAAGTATCTTTACCAATTTCACAGTAACAGATGAATTTTGGCAACTTTCAATTTTGAAAAAATTCGTTTTCTCGTTCAAATACCTTTTATTTGAGTCCTATATTGCCTTCATTGGTCTATTTATCCATTTTCGGGTTGTGGGGGTTGGGCGGCCCTGCTAGACCTACCGCCCCAGATTTGTACCCCAAATTTTTATTTTTAGGTCACTAAAAGAGCTCAAAAGAATAATAATATCTTCACCTATCTCCAAGTTCTGGCGTTTTGGTTAGTAAGGGTAAAAGGGGAGAATCCGCTCCCTTTTCACACATCTAAAAATAAAGTAACTTATTCTGACCACTGGACTATTCTGTACTATTTGTGTCAAGAAAACTTACAGACAGACATACAAACAAATACACGTCGATTTTTATACAATATAATGGAAGATGGATTTATAGACAAACATCCTGGGAATTCGGAAGTGCAACGCTATGTACTTGACGAGGTGGCACTAGAGTCAAATTTTAGTCGTACTCCGGTACGTATGAGTTATGTTCATCATACGTCTTCAAATGTATGAATTCTTTTATTTCTATTGGAGTAATTTTTAATAATCTAGGAACAATTTTCACAACTAAAATTTTAAATTCCTTCCAACGTTGCTTAAAGTAGAAAGATTAATATGCCACCTACTCTACCTAAGATATAATTTTTATACCCACCACCGAAAGATGGGGGTATACTCTTTTTGTCACCCCATTTGCAACACATCGAAATATCCATTTCCGACTACAGGCTTTAAAAATGAAGATAATCAGCTGAAACTTTGCACAAATTCTTTCTTTGTCCATCGGCAGGTTAAGTGCGACGATGGGTTGAACGACTTGAAAGATAAGGTTCGGCCTATAAATAGTGTGTTGGCACTCAGTACAAAATTCAGCAATGTCTTTAAGACCAAGTGACACCGACGATGAGTTGCTAAACCAAATAGCGACCAAAAATTAAAAAAAAAAACAAGTAAAAGCGTGCTAAGTTCGGCCGGGCCGAATTTTATATACCCTCCACCATGGATCGCATTTGTCGAGTTCCTTTATCTTCTTAGGTTGATGGTCATGAGAGGAAATCGGATAATAATTGCGACCTCTAGAGGCTCAAGAAGTCAAGATCCCAGATCGGTTTATATGACAGCTATATAAGGTTATGAACCGATTTGAACCTTATTTGACACAGTTGTTGAAAGTAAGAATAAAATACGTCATGCAAAATTTCAGCCAAATCGGATAGGAATTGCGCCCTCTAGAGGCTCAAGAAGTCAAGACCCAACATCGGTTTATATGACAGCTATATCATATTACGCACCGATTTGAACCATCTTAGTGCATTTGTTGGAAGTGATACTGAAACACGTGCAAAATTTCAGTCAAATCGGACCAGAATTGTGCCCTCTAGAGACCAAAGAAGTCAAGACGCAAGATCGGTTAGTGCAGTTGTTGGAAGTGATACTAAAACACGTGCAAAATTTCAGTCAAATCGGATCAGAATTGCGTCCTCTAGAGACCCAAGAAGTCAAGACGCAAGATCGGTTTATATGGCAGCTATATCAAAACATGGAATGATACGGCCCATTTACAATCCCAACCGACCTAAACCAATAAGAAGTATTTGTGCAAAATTTCAAGCAGCTAGCTTTACTCCTTCGAGAGTTAGCGTGCTTCCGACAGACAGATGAACGGACGGACAGAACATGAAATGTCACGACGATTTTGGGGTCTCGGACGAATATTTCGAGGAGTTACAAACAGAATGTCGGAATTAGTATACCTCCATCCTATGGTGGAGGGTATGAAAAAAAAATTTAAAGTATCTTTACCAATTTCACAGTAACAGATGAATTTTGGCAACTTTCAATTTTGAAAAAATTCGTTTTCTCGTTCAAATACCTTTTATTTGAGTCCTATATTGCCTTCATTGGTCTATTTATCCATTTTCGGGTTGTGGGGGTTGGGCGGCCCTGCTAGACCTACCGCCCCAGATTTGTACCCCAAATTTTTATTTTTAGGTCACTAAAAGAGCTCAAAAGAATAATAATATCTCCACCTATCTCCAAGTTCTGGCGTTTTGGTTAGTAAGGGTAAAAGGGGAGAATCCGCTCCCTTTTCACACATCTAAAAATAAAGTAACTTATTCTGACCACTGGACTATTCTGTACTATTTGTGTCAAGAAAACTTACAGACAGACATACAAACAAATACACGTCGATTTTTATACAATATAATGGAAGATGGATTTATAGACAAACATCCTGGGAATTCGGAAGTGCAACGCTATGTACTTGACGAGGTGGCACTAGAGTCAAATTTTAGTCGTACTCCGGTACGTATGAGTTATGTTCATCATACGTCTTCAAATGTATGAATTCTTTTATTTCTATTGGAGTAATTTTTAATAATCTAGGAACAATTTTCACAACTAAAATTTTAAATTCCATCCAACGTTGCTTAAAGTAGAAAGATTAATATGCCACCTACTCTACCTAAGATATAATTTTTATACCCACCACCGAAAGATGGGGGTATACTCTTTTTGTCACCCCATTTGCAACACATCGAAATATCCATTTCCGACTACAGGCTTTAAAAATGAAGATAATCAGCTGAAACTTTGCACAAATTCTTTCTTTGTCCATCGGCAGGTTAAGTGCGACGATGGGTTGTATCGAATTATATCTTGATATAGCACTTATATATGCCGACCTTCCGATTTAAGGTTTAAAGCCCACTTAACCCACATTTATTATTCGATTTCGTAGAAATTTTGCACAATGTTTTGCGTTAGTCTCCTTAACATTCGTTGTTGTTGTTGTTGTTGCAGTTTATTGTGTACTATCTTTCGTCTGCTTGATTCTGTTGAGTGTCAAGACCCAGGAACTCCGCGACTAAGATGGGGTGCGTCCACAGGGATCTGGGTCTGAGTCGAGTGGGTCTGGCCGGGCAGTTAAACAGGTGACGTGTATCGTGCGGTCCCTGGTAACGGGACATACATCTTGCACGTCGGCATCAATCCTAGCTCTGTGGGAATTGAGGCGGCTGCATCTGCCGGAACGTTATTGAGCCAGAACCACTCTGGTTTACCGGGGGAGGTCGATTTCTTCGGGTGCAATGGGTGGTGGTCGTTCTCCAAGGACTACATTCACCCGGTAGCCAATTAACGCGTCTGCTACCGTGTCTGCATGAATGTTGTTCAGACCCGCTTGATATGCCGCTTGATCTAGAGGTTCTCTCTTGTAACGCTCTAGATCGTGTAGATCAACCTTAAGGCTTCTGGGCGGTGGGTATCTATCCACAAGATGATGATTTGGATGATTTCTGCGATAACAGCCCAGAAGGTATTGCTTAGACAGCATGTAGTTATGTCTTCGCACTGGTAGGATCTTTGTCTCCTGATGGATGTGGTCCACATGAGAACTAAGGAGACAGCCCGTCGCAGTTCGGAGGGCGGCATTCTGACAGATCTGAATATTATTCCACTGCGTGTCACAAAGTTGACGTGACCACACTGGCGCTGCATAACTTACCACAGACTGGCCAATTGCTTTGTACGTGGTCAACAAGGTTTCTTTGTCTGCACCCCAAGTGCTGCCAGCGAGTGACTTGAGGACCTTGTTTCTACTTTTGACTTTATTGCAGATTGCTGTGGCATGTGGGGAGAAAGTGTAAGAGCTGTCAAATGTGACGCCAAGTATTTTGGGACACTTGATGGTCGGAATCATTTCTCCATCGACCATCACAGTCAGCTCAGAATTCACCTCACGCGTATTTGTAGTGAACAGTGTGGCTGAAGATTTGGTGGCGGATATCTTCAGATTTCTTGCAGCGAAATATGAGGCAAGCTCGTTGAGATAGACGTTCAACCTATCGCAGATGTCATCAATGGGTGGGGGGCCTGATGCCATGATCGTACAGTCGTCCGCATATGATACGATCTCTATGCCGTCTGGAGGAGGTGGGATGGAGGATAGGTAGAGGTTAAACAGAGCCGGAGATATCACCCCACCTTGGGGAACTCCCTGTTTCACTCTACGGTGTTTTGACTTCTTATCCCTAAATTCAACAAATGACTGGCGGCCACACAGATAATTCGCGACCCAACGTTTTAGGCCTGGCTGGAGGGACGTGTTGGCGATGTCCTCAAATAATTTGGCATGGCTGACCGTGTCGAATGCCTTCGATAGGTCCAGTGCCACGAGGACCGTCCTGTCACATGGCCTGGGTTGATTGAAGCCACGGCAAATGTGTGTGGTGATGGCATGCAAAGCTGTTGTTGTGCTGTGCAGTCTCCGAAATCCGTGTTGATGCTCGGCGAATGGAAATTCTCCTACGAGGCTCGGGAGGAGTAATGCCTCAAGCGTCGGTCTGTACGACTCCCCCAAACTCGGGTCCTTACCAGGCTTCAGTAGCGGGATCACTCTGCCCATTTTCCAGACATCGGGAACTATAAGAGTGTTCAATGACAGGTTAAGGACTGTGGTAAGGTACTCAACTCCAGGTAAATCCAGATTCTTCAGCATCAATGTAGAGATTCCGTCGGGGCCCAACGCCTTGGAAGGTTTGGCGCCACGGATGACATTCGTAACTTCGCCCACGGTAAATTGTGATGGCTGTTCATCGGCTCGGAGACCACGAATACGGCGAATGGCTCTCCTCCTTGCCCTGTCTCTCTCGGGATGCACAATAAATTGACGGTTGAACAACCTGGCGCATCTCTTCGGATCAGTCACGGTTAACTCGCCAAAAGTGACTGAGGTCCTGTCGTCCCGTCTACCGGGGTTCGAGAGAGATTTAACAGTGGCCCACAATTTGTCTGCACCGGTGCCTAAGTTACATTGCTCCAAGTGTTCCAGCCACAAATTCCGCTTATGTTCGTTGACTACCCTGTTTATTTCCAGATTCAGCTCGCTGATTCTGGGGTTAGCGGGGTCCATAGCACGAATCCCATCACGCTCGTCTGCGAGTACCATTGCTTGTGCCGGGAAATTGGGCCGCACTTGCGGTATTCGACCGGCTGGTATAAAGCGAGCGGCTGCTGCGTTGATGATGTCTCGGAATTTCCTCTCGGCCACAAGCACATCAGAGGGGGGTGGCAGTTCATTGAAGCGGCGATTGGTATACTCTCTGAAGCCAGTCCAATTGGCCTTCTTGTAATTGATGAACGTCCGGCGCTCAGAGGTTATGAAGTCGGATGGTCGGTCGATGGTGAGGATTATGGGGAGGTGGTCTGACCCCAAAGAGATGACGGCTTGCCAGGATACGTCACTCAGGAGATCAGGGGATGCGATTGAGATGTCTGGCGAGCTGCTGCACCTCCTCGTAATCCTAGTGGGGGCATCCTCATTCACCGTGCAATACGTGGAGCTATCTATCTGCTCTGCCAAAGCTATGCCACGCTGGTCTTTACCTAGGGGAGAATGCCATGACGAGTGATGTGCATTAAAATCCCCCAGAACCAGACGACTATGGCCAGATAGCAACCCACTTATGTCGGGGCTGTAGGCCTGGCCATTAATCGGGACACAGCTACCAACCGGCGGTAAATACACGTTGTATATCTCTATCTAGGCAGTACCAGACCTGACTGCTACCCCCATACATTCCATGTATGGGTCACTAGCGTCAAGCGCAGGCGAGATAGGTCTATACTGCACGGAATGGTGTATAACGAAGGCCAATCCCCCACCTCCATTCCTAGAGCGATCCTTACGTAGCACATTGTAGCCGTGACAACTGTGCAAGCTGCAGGTGTTAGTCAGCTTTGTCTCCTGGATCGCTGCGACCGATATGCTCTTCCGACTCATAAAATCTACAATCTCATCAATCTTGCCTCGCAGTCCATTGCAGTTTAACTGCAAGAACGATACATTTCCCGACACTGG
The DNA here is from genome assembly GCF_963082655.1 of Stomoxys calcitrans. Classification (NCBI taxonomy): domain Eukaryota; kingdom Metazoa; phylum Arthropoda; class Insecta; order Diptera; family Muscidae; genus Stomoxys; species Stomoxys calcitrans. The sequence continues at coordinate 77,629,184 of NC_081555.1, read as the reverse complement.
CCTGGCAATAGTAGGGCTAGGGTGCTGTCGTTGCATAAATTGCCGTACGGGAGAGGTCGGGGGGGTCACATAGTCCGACGACGAGGACGCCGAAGGCGACGACGGCGACGCTTGTGACCCACTGCTGGCTATGTTCGCACAGCACCTAGCGACATAACCAGTATGACTATACTCCCGTAGCGAGGTTAGGCCAGAGCAAGAACGGAAATGTACCCACTCCAAGCACCGGTTACACCTCACCGACACTGACCGATGATGAAGGCGGTTCTGGCAAACGGAACAGAACCAGGGTCCGGGGTTCTTTTCAATCCCGGCACGGACCAGAAGCATACGGAGAAGGCACTCCGGGATGTGCCTCTCCCATGACGAAAAAAGACGAACACGTACACTGAGGCGGCAGCCCTTGCCGATGAAGATTCCATCGGGTCAATCCGGTGCGTACAACCGGCTGCCATGGGATTGCCTTAACATTCGTATTGAGTATGGCCAAGATCGGGGTATATTTGGATATAGCTGCCATATAGAGTGATCTCTCGATTTAAGGTCTTGGGCCCATAAAAGGCGCTTAAATTTGGCACAAAAAACTATGTAGGACCTTCCGACATCCTTTCCCTATATGTCTATATTTGGATATAGCTGTCATATATTCAGATTTCCCGATTGAAGGTCTTGGGCTCATAAAATAAGCATTTATTGCCCGATTAGACCCTTTAAAATTCGTGGTCAATATGACCTCCATCAGTCTATATTTGAATATAGCTCTCATATAGACCGATCTCCCGATCTATGATCTTGAGCCCATAAAAGTCGCATTTATTTTCGGATTTCGCTGAAATTTGACAGAAATATGTTAAACTTACTGACATCCATTCCCTATATGGTTCAGTTTGGACTATAGTTGGATATAGTTGTCATATATACCGATCTCCCGATTTTAGTCCTGGGACCCATTAAAGCAGCGATAATTACTCTATTTCCCTGAAACGTGACAAAGAGAGCTGTGTTGGATAATTTGGCATATTGGCCTATGTTAGGCTTTTCGACATCCGTGCCCTATATCCTTCACAACGGTTTTTATTTGGATATAGCTGCCATATAGACTGATCTCTCGACTAAGGGTTTGGGGCTCATAAAAGTCTCTTTTATTACCCGGTTTCACTGAAGTTTGACACAAGGATGTTAGGCTTTCTGAGATCCATTCTCTTTATGGTTCAAATCGGTCTATAGTTGGATATAGCTGCCATATATACCGATCTCCCGATTTTAGTCCTTGGACCCATAAAAGCAGCGTCTATAACCCGATTTCGCTGAAATGTGACACAGAAAACTGTGTTGGGCATAGCTGCTTTAAGGTCTGGGACCCATACAAGGTGCACTTGTTATCCGATTTTGCTGAAATGTGGCATAGTGACCTATGTGACTTTTCGCCATTCGTGCCTTATATGGTTCAGATCGGTCAATATTTTGATATAGCTGCCATATTGACAAATATTCTGTTTTAACAACTTGAACAGTGAATTGCATTAGTTGGACCACTCGGACCATATTTAAATATACCTGCAATGGGTTTCATAAATAACACATTTTTCTCCGGATTATGACGAAAGGTTACCAGCAACGAAATTTGCAGAAGCTGTAGAGACATCGAGGAAGAAGAGACTACAGAACACCTTCTATGGGTGTGTCCCGCACCAGCAGTTAGAAGGAGTTTCACTTTAGGTTCTCATTTCTTTGAGAACCTGTCTGATTTAGAGGATGTGAACATTCGCAAGTTATTGGGCTTTTTAAAGCGGTCAGGATGGTTCAACGGTAGGAACTATTGTAGAAGGTATCTTTCTTCTTCTGTTCCTGTGGTATCACAATGGACGAATACCTCTAAATGAGTCTGATGGTAGACTGCTACTTAAACCTAACCTAACCTAACCATGACGAAAGGTGTTTAACATATAAACCTGAGGTGGTGGGTGTCCAAAGTTCGGCCCGGCAAAACTTAATGCCTTTTTTTTGTTTTTTCTTTTAATTTCCTACATAAAACTGTGCGTATGTAGTTTCATGCATGCTTGCTACCAAATTATGTTAATAAAGACCAATTCATGGGCTGGATATTCATTTCTATGGAACTCATTTCGTGTATATTTGTCTATCACACATGTGCAATGCACATATTAAGGACAAAGATACAAATATTGTACACAATGTGCATTGCTTTAATTTACACAAACGGACAATGTTTTTTCGTTTTTTAGAACGATAAAATGGAACGATTTCCAAGAAATTCTAATTGTTTTATTTGGCAATACTTGCAAAACTTTTTTAGGACAGCTTTGGGATAAAGTAGAACGTATACAACATAGTATACAACATAGCAGATAGAAAAAATCACCAAAATTGATGTTTGTAAAATCTGTGAATAATTTGTAGTCGTACATAGTTTTAGTTCAATTCCTTTACTTTTAAAAACAGATATGTAGATATTTCAGCAGAGAGACATATGAAAATCATTCTGATATCAAGACCTTCGGTTTTTTTTTTGTGCGTAAAATTTTACGAAAGGTGTGCGGTGTGGGAACTTTCGTAGCCTAAGCAGAATAATTCATCCAGAGTTTATTTGAGCATTTTACACCAATCACAGAAGGACGGGATTTTATTCGTTTTGCCATTTCTTTCGCTATACAGCGAAATAATAAATTCCTACCCTATAAAGTATAAATGCGGACTGTCCCATAAACAGTCGAACTAATAAAGAAAAAAGTAAGGGTTAGCAAAAGTAGTGCGTAGCCAAAAATTTAATACCCTACACCTACCCTAAAAGTGGAAATTGGGAGCTATTTCTAATTCTGAACCGAATTTAATGGACTTCGGAGGAGAGTTTTAGATGGGTTATAAAATAATCCGAATCAAATTTCTAGTAAATTTGTTTAAATTTGTAATAACTATGGTACTATATAAGCAAATATGACGATGTAAATATTTTTATATATATGTGCAAGGTGGTCGATGTATATAGAAGCTAAATAAAAAAAATCTGAAAAATCTTTAACCAAAAATGGCAAAAATTTTCGTGGCAATCAGTCGACAAATGACCACATTGTAAATCACTCAAAGTCGGAGCGGTATTTCAATCTGAAGATTTTGGAAAGATTGGTGAATAAAAGTGTTTGCCATAGCTGTAGAAGTAAAAATCGGCGCTGGCCATACTATTCTAAACCTGATATCATCGATCAAATTTTGTGATCATATTGTCACATCGATAACCTCCTCCCGAATTCTATTAACAAATGTAGCGGTGCTACCAATATTAAGTGTTATTAGGTCCTTAGGTTAGGTTAGGTCGAAAAGAGGGTGCAGATATAAATCCGCCCCATGCCACTATGGACATACACCTAAGCCAGTAATCGGCTTGTTGTGCGCTCTTAAAACTATAAAGTAACCTCTAAAACGAAAATTTTTAGTTATGAATTCCGTGGTACTTACAAAATCCTTCATTGTTTTCAATGCCACTCCCCTAAGTTGGTTCATATATGATATTGTGGCTCCACCTAAGTACCGGTATTTGTTGGGCGCGAAAGCCGGGCAATGACAAAGGAAATGCTCCAACGTCTCATCATCTTCCCCGCATGCCCTACACATGCTATCACTTGCCGCACCGATTTTACATAAGTGAACTCATAGTCCTATGTGTCCCGCTATGATACCAATAGCTATACTGACCTCCTTCTAGCTTCCTTTCAGTAATAGCCTCGTTTTCTTACGATCTAGATCTTCCCATAGGATTTTCGACGTCCTACCGACCGTTTCGCTGTTCTACAATGTTGCATGCGCATTCGTCGCCCACTCCCTTAACTCGGCCGGCGTCGACCCGAAAGGCTTCGGGTTAAGTTTATTGACAGCAGTCCTCTAGCCTTCACCGCCAAATTGCCTAATCTGCCCTTTTATTTCCCCTTACTCCGTTATGGCCCGGCACCCAAACGATGCGGATTTTGCCATTCTCAGAGAAGGCGTTAATCTTCTTCTTACACTGAAAGAGTGTTCGTGACCTTACCGTCCTGGTTGTTATTCCCCTTATGGCAATTTTACTGTCCGTAAAGATGTTCACACTCGACATCCTCGAGTTAGCACTGCACGCATTCCATGATCGCCCGGATCTCCGCCTGCAGGACCGTATTATGATCAGGTAGTCTAAAACAGATCTCAGTCCCTGGGTTCTCAATGTTAACCCCCAGGCCCACTCTGTCCTCTAGCTTTGATCCATACGTGTAGGATGATCTTTCAGATGGCAATACTAGGGTTCCGTCAATCCAAGACTGTGCCGATGGCAGCAGTGCATCGCACTCGACTTCAAAGCTCATTTCGGGTATCCGATCCGTAACCTCTTCCCTTCAGTCCAGGTTTCCTATTAGGTCGTTAGTATTTAAGAATTCTGCCAGAGCTTGGCCCCGCTTATTAATATTGGTACTACCCCACGAAATGTGGTGAAAGTTCATATCGCCTCTACTAGTACTTTATTTCCTATCTATTTGGCGTTACTCACCAGCCGTAGCAGCTCAGACGTGGGTGGGGTGTCAGAGAGTCGATAGTCAGATAAAGTGATGCCGGGTATGCTCCACCGTCTCCCTGTCTCATAACTTTTGCATCCGACATTGAAAACTCTGGGGAAAATACACCATTTAAATTTTTATGACAAATAACGTAGGTCCTCCGCCGAGTACCAGTATTAGCATAGAATAATTGGGAGTTGATATGGTTCAGTCCACAAACTTTGTTCCGTGTCGTCCATAGCTCCTGATTTATGTCACTATTAATCTTATCCTTGCTGATTTTCTCCATCAGAGCGTGTGTAGTCGTCTCGCTCTTGTGAAGGTTTATCAGGATGACCTCACTCATTGGTTCTCCAGTAAATGGCCATCTTTGCAGTTGGTGATGGTCTCATCCTCTGGTCCCTGTTCTTTAGAATGCAATACGTTTACTATCAATGCACTAACTGATGTTTAAATATAAGAATTTTTTCCTATCCTAGTCTTCCGAATCTTGAGAAAGTTGGTGGAACCGTTATCATTGTGTCCTTGTTCGATATGCTGTATTGAGTCTTCTTTCCGTGCACTATCTGATATTCCAATATTACGATCTTTTCCTATCCTATTCTTCGAAATCTTGAGTAAAAGGGCTTCTTGAAAGAAGGTGATGGTCTCTTCGTCGGCTCCTAATCTTCCGAATCTTGAGAAAATCGTTGACGGTTCCATCGTCGGAAGCCTGCTCGTAAGATTGTGTTGAATCGCTCGTCCCTGAAATGCCTGATGTTTTTGTATGAGGAACCTTGCTTCCCCTAGTCTTCCCCCTTGTTCATTAGGCGGAAGTGAGTGTCCTGCCACTTCACTGCCTAATGGCTCAATATAAGGATATTTGCCTACCATAGTCTTCCCAATCTTGAAAACAGACAGCATTCAGTCTGAAGTCTCCATTGCGGGAGGGATGGCTTGGTCTGGTTCCAGAGTATTTGGAAGCTAGGAGTTCTTTTTCTTCTTTAGCGTCTTAGCAGTGTTATGCTCTTCGGGAGATCTGACTCTCTTTCCAGCTTCTGTAGCAGTGCTTGGAAGGTCAGTTCAATCCTTTTCAGCATCCTGCACTTTCGCCTGATTGCGCTGCCGCGGCATACTCTTTTGTCTCCTTCATTGTGCCACGGATTACTTTCACGGTCTTCTTATGAGCTTAACAAAGACCTCGCTCATTTCTGTCGTCATCCAGCTGACCTCGTTGACATTCACTGTCTAAATCTGAATTGGAAACAGCGCCTTTACTTAAAGGCTGGGGACGAACTGCGCATACATCTGGTTTATCGGTTTCTTCCTCAAATGTTAGGTTAGGTTTAAAAGAAGATGCAGATAATAATCCGCCCCATGCCACTATGGACATACACCTAAGCCAGTAATCGGCTTGTTGTGCGCTCTAAAAACTATAAAGTAACCTCTAAAAAGAAAATTTTTAGTTATGAATTCCGTGCTACTTACAAAATCCTTATTTGTTTTCAATACCACTCTCCTAAGTTGGTTCATATCTGGTATTGTGTCTTCACCTAAGTGTCGATATCTATTAGACGCGAAAGCCGGGCAATGACATAGGAAATGCTCCAATGACTCATCATCTTCCCCGCATGTGCTACACATGCTATCACTTGCCTCACAGATTTTACATAAGTGAGATCGTAGTCTTATGTGTCCCGTTATGATACCAATAGCTACATTGACCTCCTGACCTCGCCGACCTACCGACCGTTTCGTTGTTCCACAATGTTGCATGCGCATTCGTCGCCCACTCCCTTAACTCGGACTGCGTCGAGCCGAAAGGCTTCGGATTAACCAAGTTTATTGACGGCAGTCCTCTGGCCTTCAACGCCAAATCGTCTGCCCTTTCATTTCCCCTGACTCCGTTATGGCCCGACACCCAAACGATGCGGATTTTGCCATCCTCAGAGAATGTGTTAATCTCATTCTAACACTGCACGACTGTTCGTGACCTTACCGTCCTGGTTGTTATTGCCCTTATGGCAATTTTAGTGTCGGTAGAGATGTTCACAATCGACGTCCTCGCGTTAGCACCACACCACTTCACGCATTCCGTGATCGCCCAGATCTCCGCCTGCAGGCAGTCTAAAACAGATCTCAGTCCCCAAACTTAGGATATCTCTTGTTACACCAAACATTGTTGTTGTTTTAATTAAAAAATTTCCCTGAGTGAATTACCACAATTCACTGCCGAGTTTAACTATCCACATGTCGTGTACCTGAAATAAAATTCGTGTTATCGAGATATAGTCGTGAAAACAAAACAATCAGACATGTGCAGAAAGATCAGATCTTTCTGCACATGTCCGATTGCTGTGCAGTGATTACCACACTTAACTGGGTTTTATTGCAAATGTAATGTTATTAAATACTTAATTACTCCAAATTACATTATTATACCCACCACCATACATACATTATTATACCGAACACCCCATAAAGTGTATATATTCTTGATCGTCTTGATGTTCTGAATCGATTTGGCCATGTCCATACATCCGTCCGTGGAAATCACAATAGTTCTCGTACCCGTAAGCTAAAGTTGTTGGGGATTGCAAATGGGCCACATCGGTTCAGATTTAGATATAGCTTCCATAAAAACCGATCTCCAGATTTGACTTCTTGATCCCCTGGAAGACGCAATTTTTGCCCGATTTAGCAGAAATTTTGCACTCAGTATCTTGTTATGACTTCCAAAAACTGCGTCAATCACCGTTCAAATCGGTCTATAATCTGATATAGCTCCCATATAAACCGATCTCCCGATTTGAATTCTTGAGCCCTTACAAGCCGCAATACTTGTCCGATTTGGCCTAAATTTTGCAAGTAGTGTTTTGTTATGATTTCCAACAACTGGGCCTAGTACGGTCCGAGTCGGTGTATAACCTGATATTGCTCCTAAACCAATCTTCCGATTTGACTTTATCATTTTGTATACATTTATAGCAGAATTAATGGTGGTTGGTCCCCAAGATTCGGCCCGACCGAATTTAGCACGCTTTTACTTCTTATACCCAACACCGAAGGATGGGGGTATATTCATTTTGTCATTCCGTTTGCAACACATCGAAATATTCATTTCCGAACCTATAAAGTATACATATTCTTGATCAGCGCAAAAATCTAAGACAATCTAGCCATGACCGTCCGTCTGTCTGTTGAAATTACGTAACAGTCTTTAAAAATAGAGATATTGTGATCAAATTTTGCGCAGATTCTTTTTTTTTTTGCCATAAGCAGGCTAAGTTCGACGATGGGTTATATCGGACTATATCTTGATATAGCCCCCATATAGACCAATCCGCCGATTTAAGGTCTTAGACCCATAAAAGCAACATTTATTATCCGATTTTGCTGAAATTGGAGACAGTGAGTTGTGTTAAGCCTTTCGACATCCTTCTTCAATTTGGCCCAGATCGGTATAGATTTGAATATTGCTGCCGTATAGACCCATCTCTTGATTTAAGGTTTTGGGCCAATAAAAGGCGCATTTACTGTCCGATGTCGCGAAATTTGGGACAGAGAGTTGTGTTAATATCTTCGACATTTTTCTGCAATGTGGCCCAAATCGGTCTAGATTTAGATATAGCTGCCATATAGACCGATCTCCCGATTTACGGTTTTGTGCCCACAAAAGGGGCATTTATTGTCCGATTTCGCCGAAATTAGAGACAGTGAGTTATGTTAAGCCCCTGAACAAACTTCTGCAATATGGCCCGGATCGGTTCGGATTTGGATTTAGCTGCCATATGGATCGATCTCTCGATTTAAGGTTTTTGGGGCCATAAAAGGAGCATTAATTGTCCGAGTTTCTTCGACATTTGCCAGCAACTTGGCCCAAATCGGTCCAGATTTGGATATAGCTGCCATATAGAACGATATTTCGATTTAAATTCTTGGCCCCATAAAAGTCGCATTTATTGTTTAATTTCACCGAAATTTGGGACAGAGAGTTGTGTTAATATCTTCGACATTTTTCTGCAACTTGGCTCAAATCTGTCCAGAATTGTATATAGCAGCCATATAGAACGATATTTCGATTTAAATTCTTGGCCCCATAAAGGCGCATTTATAATCCGGTTTCACTGAAATTTGACACAGTGACTTGTATTAGGCTTTTTGACATCCTTGTCGTATATAGTTCACCTCGGTTTATTTTTAGATATAGCTACTAAAAATATCAATACTTTGTTTTACACAATTGCACAATGACTTGAACTTATTAGTATTAGGCCCAAATCGGAACATATTTCGATATGCTATGCTATGGGGTATAAGGTATGCCTGATTTTGACGAAAGGTGGTTTACATATATACCCGAGGTTATGGGTATCCATAGTTCGGCCCAGCCGAACTTGTTTTTGCTTTTGTTTTTACTAACAAATTTCTCTGAGTGAATTACCACAATTCACTGGCGAATGTAACTATCCCCATCTTTGCTACATGTCGTATACCTGAAATAAAATTCGTGATTTCGAGATATTATCGTGAAACGAATATCTGATCTTTCTGCACATGTCCGATTGCTGCGCAGTGATTACCACCCTTAACTGGGTTTTATTGCAAATATAATGTTATTAAATACTTAATTACTACAAATTACATTACTTGTGTTTTATTTATATTAATATGTAATCCACAGCGATTTGGGGCAGGTATTGTTGCCTATATCCTTAATTATCCTGTCGGTAATATGTGTGGGTGTATGGCTGGGACCAGTATCAAAGGTCAGTTTTATAGCAAGTAAGCCAACGCGTAATCCTCTTGTGGTCGGTTACAAAAACCAAGGATAAAGTTTTATTTAAGTTTTTGGTTTTTTTTTTGTTGCTGTTCTTTATTTTCCTTTGTTGTTATAGTATTTGCTGCTCTTTTATGATTATTAAATAATTAATGAATGAACAGGGAACAAGTTTCTGTAGATTAAATTGAAACTAGTACAATTATCGCATGACGGGGTGGAAAAGGGGTTTTTTTTTATCTTGCAATCCACTTGCTACGGTTGTATGTATTTTTTTGCCTTTACACACTTTGACATGCTTAACTTAAATACATGTGATATCCCCAGGAGGTAAATAGTTGGGATTTTAAGTTAATTACATTCTTGTTTTACACATGGGCATTAGCAATATACGACAGAAGTATATATATAAGATTGAATCTAGTAATTTTTTTTATAATTAATTTTTTTTCTTCCGTTAATTTCATTTAAGCGACATGGCATTTAAAAGCTGCTATTTAATGCAGAACACTGTGGGTTTTTCTAATGATAGGGGTTTGATAAATAATTTCTACTACGTTAAGCACTATCATTCAATTTGATTTGCATTCGATTTGCAATTTGAATTAAAACATTTTTTCGCGGTTTACTTTATACCTTGTTTGGCCCTGAAGGCTTAATATAAGATTTTTATTTGAAATGATTTGATTTATGTTTAGTAGTTGTGATAATCATTGGGACTTTGTTTAAAAATGGATGTTTAGATTATTTCAAGAAGAGTTATCCTGATTTAAATAAAATCACCAAAATTTTTTAGCACTTTTTCTAAGATTTAAACTCTGGTTCGTTACAATTTTTGTATGTTAATCTCGATATTGGCCATAAGCTCTTTCTTATTTTAATGATCCAAAACCAATTTTTGTTATATTTGTTTTTAACTTTATATCTTGCTATATATATCATTAAAATTGCTATTTTTCAGGCTTGGCATTGGCTAGACATACAGCTTCTTTTTTCACAGAAAATTTCAAAAATTTTCAGTATTCTTGTGCTTTTGAATATTTGTGTTAGATTTTATTTTGCTTTTCTATAATTTTTTATTTCTTTAATTCATTTACCCTTTCAATCTATTGGCATGCTTTAACACTGGCTATTTGTTTTCCTTTTATAATTATTATTTAACCTTTTTTTGTAATACTTATTGTATCACTTCATTTTATCTTTAATTTCACTTCCAATTTCACTTTTATATGACAATTTCACATCCATGCTTTTGTGGCGACCCAAACTTTCGTTATTTGTTTTATTACACGGCGCGTCATTCTCCGCAATTCACACACGAAGGCGAAAATGGTCGTTGGGATTGTAACAAGTTTACGCCTTGAAGTACCGCCATTGACTAAATAATGATTTTGTTCTGTGACAGAATTTCGAAGGAGACAAACACTCTGCTAAAGGACATTCCTTTGAAACCACATGAAACCAGCATTGTAGGTTTTACTCCCGCTCTCTTTTTGGGATATTCCAATATCTGGCATCAACAAGAAAAGCTTTTTATTATCCCACTACACTCTTATACCATACATGTGCGCATTATCCTTTCACTTTTATGCTCTCTATTATTTCTCTTTCTCTTGCTTGCTGGTCAACGTATGCTCTACGAATTCATAGTTCTCTGTTTCGGCTTTTTTTTGGTTTATGGTTGCGTTTAAGTCGTGTTGTATGGTTTCTAGTCGTCCTGCCTGGCTCTTTGTATGATGAAGGCAAAAACAACGTGGACTACCACAATGTTGTTAAAATTGTGCTGTTTGAGTTTTTTAATTGTAACCTTATTTAGTTTGACTGTGATTTTGTTGCTTTAGTAATTTTTTTTTTTGGTACTTTTAATGCAGCTTTGCTTTGTTGTTTTTTTTCTCTTTTTTTCGTGAATCAGAATTTTGTTGGTACTATGCTTGCTGCCACCACTGCCACTGTTGTTATTCGCTTTGTGTACATTTGGAATGTCTGGTTGGCGCGTTGTTTTTGGTTTCGTTGGCAGTTAACACAATTAGTTTTTGCTGTCATTTGTGGCCGTGTCGTTTGCTTGGATTTTTTTTTTTTTGTAGTTCGTTGAATTTGGGTTACTGTGGTGTTGCTTTTTTTGGAACATTTGGTTTTGATGGCCAAATGGCCGTTAAATTTCCTAAACTACTACTGCATTAGGTGCGTAAATGCTGAGGCTTATTTAAGCAAGTGTTTCTAAATGACCTTTTTAAGATTTCTATTGATAGACCGTGGTATTGCGGTTGGGGGGAAGTTTCCCAGCACTCTTATACTTCAGGAAACTCTACCGAAAGTGGTCTAGGCGAAAATCTGTGCTAGCCAAAAGCAGATCTTTTCAGGAGCATATACAAGTTAATAACAGTGGCACCTGTCTCCTGGGGAGGAAAGAATGTTCCATATACTGAAAGCGCAAAATGCCAGGGTGTTGTGATGGACTGGAAATTGAACTTCAAATCAAATATTTTGGAAAGGAAAACAATGGTAAAGCTTACCCTATACACCTGCAAGAGAGCCTTTGACAAAAGTTGGGGGACTAAGATATAATGTCATCACAACGTTTGGCTTAAATATTGTATCTTCTCAGTCAGCCAGGCAATCATTAAATCCCTGGTGAAAGTATTTCTGAACACAAAAACCGCTCTCGACTGTCGCAGATCTCTCAACCAGATGGCTGAACAGTTCAAAATTCACCTGTTCTGGGTGCTGGGCCACAGAGATATCCCAGGGAATTGTAAAGCGTACGAGCTTGCGAAACTAGGATCTGCCCTTCACATTGCAGATATAATGGAATCTGTGGATATGCCTCTAGCGACATCTTTTCATGAAAGATGGTCACTAAGAGGGGACTGTGAGCATTCCAAAACTATTTGGCCTAATCTAGACTTAAAGAGGTCTACCGATTTGTTGCCGTTGGCTAGAACAGACGTCTCATTCATTGTGTCCGTTATGACAGGTCACTGTCTGATCGGAAAACATACTGACAGACTGAAGGTTGCCAGTAACGACTTTTGCAGAAGCTGTAGGGACATCGATGAAGAAGAGACTAAAGAACACCTTCTGTTTGTGTGTCCCGCACTAGCAATCAGAAAGAGTTCCACTTTAGGTTCTCTTTTCTTTGAGAACCTGTCTGATTTAGCGGATGTGAACATTCGCAATTTATTGGGCTTTTTAAAGCTATCTGGGTGATTCAACGGTAGGTACTAGAAGGCATCTTCCTTCTTCTGTTCCTGTGGTATCACAATGGACGACAACGTCTAAGTAAGTCTAATGGCATACTGTCACTTGAACGTATTCTAACCAGCGTATCATGCACTGGGTATACAATATTGTAGTTCAAAAGTCCACATATTGTTCAATACTCAGCCGGTTCCAAAGAATGGTTTGTTTGTGCATCACAGCCGCACTGAGGACTACGACCACTTCTGTGAGGCCAAGGGAACTTTAGATTGGTCATGTGACGACTACGGACACTGTGTCATGCTTGAGACACTGCTCGATGTTTTAGATAATGTGGATTGTATATTGCCTGAGGCGCTTTTTGGTAAAAACAAGTAAAAGCGTGCAAAATTCGGCCGAGCCGAATCTTATATACCTTCCACCATGAATCGCATTTGTCGAGTTCATTTCCCCGGTACATCTTTTTAGGCAAACAAAGGATAAAAGACAAGTTATAGTCCAAGTTATATAGATCGGGAGCTGTATCAAGCTATAGATCGATTCTGACCATATTGCACACGTATGTTGAAGCCCATGGAAGGAGCCGTTGTACAAAATTTGTGCCAAATCGGATGAGAATTACGCTCTCTAGAGACTCAAGAAGTCAAGACCCAAGATCGGTTTGTATGGCAGTTATATCAGATTATGGGCCGATTAGGACCATACTTCGCACAGTTGTTGGAAGTGATATTAAAACACTATGTGTCAAATTTCTGTCACTGTGCCAGATATGGTTCAAATCGGTTCAAAACCTGATATAGCTGTTATATAAACAGATCTGGGGACTTTACTTCTTGAGCTTCTAGAGGGCGCAATTCCTACCCGATTTGGCTGAAATTTTGCAAGACATATTTTATTCTTACTTTCAACAACTGTGTCAAATAAGGTTCAAATCGGTTCATAACCTGATATAGCTGCCATATAAACCGATCTGGGATCTTGACTTCTTAAGCCTATAGAGGTCGCAATTATTATCCGATTTGCCTGAAACTTTGTAGAACAGATTCTCTCATGACCATTAACATACGTGTTTATTATGGTCTGAATCGATATATAGCCCGATACAGCTCCCATATAAGTCGATCTCTCTATTTTACTTCTTGAGCCCCCAAAGGGTGCAATTCTTATTCGAAATGGCTGACATTTTACACAGGTCTCCAACATATAATTTTTTTGTGGTCCAAACCGGACCATATCTTGATATCGCTCTAATAGCAGAGCAAATCATTTCTTATATCCTTTTTTTGCCTAAGAAAAGATGCCGGGAAAAGAGCTCGACAAATGCGCTCCATGGTGGAGGCTATATAAGATTCGGCCCGGCCGAACTAAGCACGCTTTTACTTGTTTAATCTTTAAAATCTCTCGATTTAGACCATACTTAGAACGGTTTTTGGAAGTAATATCAAAACACCGCGTGCAAAATTTCAGTCAAATCGGACGAGAATTGCGCCCTGTATGGCTCAAGAAGTCACGACCCAAGATCGGTTTATATGGCAGCTATATCAAAACATGGACCGATTTGGCCCATTTACAATCCCAACCGACCTACGCTAATAAGAAGTTTTTGTCCAAAATTTCAAGCGGCTAGCTTTACTAATTCCAAAGTTAGCGTGCTTTCGACAGACAGACGGACAGGGAAAAGACGGACGGATATGGCTAGTTCGACTTAAAATGTCACGACGATCAAGAATATATATATTGTACTTTATGGGGTCTTAGACGCATATTTGGAGGTGTTACAAACAGAATAACGAAATTAGTATACACCCATCATATGGTGGAGGGTATAAAAACAAACCCATCTGAACCATATACGGCACGGATGTCGAAAAGCCTAACATAAGTCCCTGTGTCAAATTTCTGTTAAATGGGATTATAAATGCGCATTTTATTTGGCCAAGACATTAAATCGAGAAATTGGTCTAAATGGCAGCTATAACCAAATCTGGACTGCTTTGGGCCAGGTTGTAGACAAATTTCGAAGAGCCTAACACAACCCACTGTCCCAAATTTCAGCGAAATCGGACAATAAGTGCGCCTTTTATGGGTCCAAGAACTTAAATCGAGAGATCAGTCTATATGGCAGCTATATCAAAATTTTTACCGATCTGGGCCATATTAAAAAAAGAAGTCAATGGGCCTAACACAACTCACTGTCCCAAATTTCAGCAAAATCGGATGATAAATATGGCTTTTATTTGCCTAATAACCTTAGTCGGCGGATCGATCAATAGGGGGGCTGTATCAAGATATAGTCCGATATATCCGATCTTTGAACCTAACCTACTTATAGACAAAAAAAGAATCTATAGAAATATAGCGTGATTTCAACAGACAGACGGACGGACAAGGCTATGTCGTCTTAGGTTTTTTCGCTGATCAAGAATATATATACTTTATAGTGTCAGAAGTGGATATTTCGATGTATTGCAAACGGAATGACAAAACGAATATTCCCCAAACTTTCGGTGGTCGGTATAAAAATAACAAGTAAGAGCATGCAAAGTTCGGCCGAGCCGTATCTTATATATCCTTCATCATGGATCGCATTTGACGAGTTCTTTGCGTGGTATCTCTTTTTAGGAAAACTAAGGAAAAGAGAAAATAATTGCTTTGCTAATTGAATTGAGCATTGGAGACCATAGTAGAAGTCTGTGTGTAAAATTTCAGCAAAATCGAATAAGAATTGGGCCTTTTAGGCCCGGTTTATAGGGGAGCTGTATCAGGCTGAAGACCGATTCAAACCATATACGACTGGTATATTGAAGGTCATGGGAGAAGCCGTTGTACAAAATCAGCCAAATCCGATAATATTTACGCCCTCTTGAGGCTCAAGAAGTCAAGATCCCCGATCGGTTTATATGGCAGCGATATCAGGTTTGGTAAGGTCAGGTGGACCGATTTAAACCATATTTGGAACAGTTTTTGGAAGGCTAAAGAAATCAAGAAACCAGATAGGTTTATATGACAGCTATGTCAGGTTATGGACCGATTTAAACCATAATTGGCACAGTTATTAGAAACTATAACGAAACATCTCATGCAAAATTTCAGCCAAATCGAATAAGAATTGCATCCTCTAGAGGCTCTATAATTCAAGACCCAAGATCGGTTTATATGTTAGCTATATCAAAACATGGACCGATTTGAACCACACTTAGCGATATAGTTGGAAGTGATACCAAAACAAAATTTCAGTGAAATCGAACAAGAATTGCGCCCTCTAGAGGCTCAAGAAATCAAGACCCAAGATCGGTTTATACGGCAGCTATATGAAAACATGAACCGATTTGGCCTATTTACAACCCCAACCGACCTACACTACTAGAAAGTATTTGTGCAAAATTTCAAGTGGCTAGCTTAATTCCTTCGAAAGATAGCGTGGTTTCGACAGATAGGCGGACGGACAGATGGACGGATGGACGGACTGACAGACATGGCTAGATCGACTTAAAATGACATGACGATCAAGAATATATAAAGTTTATGGGGTCTCAGACGCATATTTCGAGGTGTTACAAACAGAATGACGAAACTAGTATACCCCCATCCTATGGTGGAGGGTATAAAAATTTGCATTTTTTGTGAAAATTTTAACACAATGCACATATAATTATTTATCTGGTGTATAATAGTTAGTTAACAATAACATGCTCCGAAATTATTTTTATCGAGGTGTTACAAACGGAATGACTAGATTAGTATACCCCCATCCTATGGTGGCGGGTATAGTAATTGTTAGTTATGATGTTGGGCATAATTCTAAAGTATGCAATAATTAAAATCATTCGTTCGAAGCTCAAATTCAAGACCTTTGTATTGAAAAGCAGAATCATATGATCTGTGCCATAAAGTTGAGGCATAATTAACCCTAAAAATATATTTTTTATTATTTATTATATTATTATTTATTACCCTATAAAATAAATATATACTTGATCAGCGTAAAAATCTTAGACGATCTAGACATGTCCGTCCGTCTGTCCGTCTGTCTGTCGAAATCACGCTACAGTTTTTAAAAATAGAGATATTGAGCTGAAATTTTGCACAAGTCCTTTTATGTCTAAAAGCAGGTTAAGTTCGAAGATGGGCTATATCGGACTTTATCTCGATATAGCCCCAATATAGACCGATCGGCCGATCTTAGGCCCATAAAAGCCACATTTATTATCCGATTTAGTTCAAATTTTAGACAGTGGGTTATGTTAGACTCTTCGACATTTTTCTGCAACTTGGGCCAAATCGGTGCAGATTTGGATTTAGCTGCCATATAGACCGATCTCTCGCGATCTCTTTTGGCCCCATAAAAGGTGCATTTATAATCAGATTACACTGAAATTTGACACAGTGACTTATGTTAGGCTTTTCAATATCTGTGTCCTATACGGTTCAGATCGGTTTATTTTCAGATATAGCTAGAATTGAACAATGACTTGTACTTATTAGTATTTGGTCCAAATAGGAACATATGTCGATATAACTGCTATGGGACATAAGGTATGCAATTTTCACCGGATATTGATGGAAGATGGTTTACATATATTCCCGAGGTGGAGGGTATCCAAAGTTCGGCCGGCTGAACTTAACGCGTTTTTACTTGTTGTTCAATAACCTGACCTTTCAGCTTCAATGCTCGTTCAATGCTGAACTCGTAACGAGCATATAATTCTTAGCGCTATAGGAAGTTCAATATTTCCCAAATTTACTTCATTATACCCACCACCATAGGATGGGGGTATACTAATTCCGTTTGTGACACCTCGAAATATTAGTCTAAAAACTAATAAAGTATATATTACTTTTTGGGCAGCCCAATATATTCCTGATCGCCTCGACGATTTGACTTCTTGAGCCCCTGGAAGCTGGAAAAGGTGAGCTATGTCCGACTCTAACCCGTCCTTCCGTTTTAGTTATAATCATGGCTTTTCAACTTTTACAAAAAGTTATACTTGACTTAAGTACAAATAAGGTTCGACAACTTCTTAGTATAATCTCAAATTTAGAGTTTTGACCATAATTTTGACATAAGTCAAACTCTGATGTCTGCTATATTGACATCCTATAAAGATGTTGGACCTATTAAATACGAACACAATTGGTTCTATCGCATTAGCCATACCATACTGAAAACTTGAAATTTAGGGCCATGTAAACGAGATTGGCTTAAACTGTATTACCTAAAATCCTAATTGGCCTAAAACCAACATGTAGACCATAAAACATATTGGACACATTGTCAAGTTTTGGTCAGTTGTGTCCGCCATGACGATGTACTTCGCCATTGGGTCTTCTGATGGCTGAAGTGGTCTTCGTGTGTGTTTGCCGTCCTACGGGTGTTACTGTTGACCCATGTTATCGGCAACAACATATCCTTTTGCATGTTGTCATTGTTGATGTAGCAGCAACTACTACTACTATCTGTTGACACTGTTGCTGGCAAGGCTAAATATTTCGGTTTGTCGTTTCGCAGTTCGCATCGTGGCATGGATGGTTGCCAGCAATTGGAAACTCCACTCTTTCCTTTTTACCGATTGAAGCTTGAGAGCTTTTAGAAAAAAAAATAGTTATTTGGCTTCTTGTTGTGCATACAAATCAGGCACGCAACGAATGGGAGACAATATTGCATGCAACAGAAACTAATTTTCGAAGAGACCAATGTTTGCAACTTATAGAATTGCCATGGATGGGAAAATATGGGCAAGTATCCAGTCATTTACACTAGTCAGCAAAACTAATTGGATGACTGGAGTTATCCTGACACTTCCTTCATAACAATTGCAATTTTACATAACAAGTTCATATTATATTTAAAGAGATTTTATTAGCTATGGCTACTTATTGCTATTGACAAATTTCCATCCAAATATTATATAATTTTTAACATTAGCTAAAGAAATACATAATGATTTTTAAGAAAATAAAAGTATTTCTTCAACAAAGTAATCTTCAACTGTTTTAGTTCAGGATTCACTGAATAAGTTTAGATAAACCAATAAGCGGAAGTTTTTTTGAACTTTTGACACTACTCATCTTTGCGGATGTCAACTTGCTCTTTGAATTCTTTCTAACATTCATTGTTTGTTTAAATTTTTTGTTGATTATTTAAATTTGAATTTCGTTTGAAATTTTGATGGCTTGTTTGTGCATCATAGCCGCATTGAGGACGACACCAACCGATTCATGGATTTCAATGCTACACTTATTCCATTTGGACATTGTGGCTACAAATTTTGTCCATACAAAAACAAACAATATGGTAAGTGCTATTTTCCTAATTATTTAAAATATAATGAAAAAGGTTTACAGATAAAACGCCTGCTTGGACGTAGTTATACCCTCCACCATAGGATGGGGGTATACTAATTTCTCCATTCTGTTTGTAACTCCTCAGAATTTTCGTCTCAGACCCCATAAAGTATATATCGTCGGGACATTTTATATCGATCTAGCCATGTCTGTCCGTCCGTTCGTCTGTATGTCCGTCCGTTCGTCCGCCTGTCCGTCCGTCTGTCTGCCGAAAGTGCGCTAACTTTCGAAGCAGTAAAGCTAGCCGCTTGAAATTTTGCACAAATACTTCTTATTAGTGTAGGTCGGTTGGGAATGTAAGTGGGTCATATCGGTCCATGTTTTAATATAGCTGCCATATAAACCGATCTTGGTTCTTGACTTCTAGAGGACAAAATTCTTATCCGATTGAAATAAAATTTTGCATGACGTGTTTTTTTATGATATCCAACAACTGTGTCAAGTATGGTTCAAATTGATCCATAATCTGATAAAGCTGCCATATCAACTGATCTGAGGTCTTGACTTCTTAAGCTTCTAGAGTGGGCAATTCTTATCCAAATGGAATAAAATTTTGCACGACGTGTTTCGCTGTGACTTCCGACAACTGTGCTAAGTTAGGTTCAAATCGGTCAATAACCTGATATAGCTGCACACATAAACCGATCTTAAATTCAGCCGGACCGAACTTTGGATACCCACCATCTCGGGTATATATTTAAACCACCTTTTACTAAAATCCCGTAAAAATTTGCAAACCTTATGTCCCACAGCAATTATATCAAAATATGTTCCGATTTGGACCAAAACCTAATAAGTACAAGTCATTGTTCAATTGTGTATAACAAAATATTGGTCTTTTTAGTAGCCATATCTAAAAATAAACCGATCTGAACCATATACAACATGGATGTCGAAAAGCCTTACATACGTCAATGTGTCAAATTTCAGTTAAATCGGATTAAAAATGCGCCTTTTTTGGGGCCAAGACTTTAAATCGAGATATCGGTCCATATAGCAGCTATATGCAAATCTAGATCGATCTAGACCAAATTGCAGAAATATGTGGAGGGGCTTAACTTAACTCTCTGTCCCAAATTTCGGCTACATCGGACAATAAATGCGCCTTTTATGGCCTTAAGACCCTAAATCGGAGGACCGGTCTATAAGGCAGCTATATCCAAATCTGGGCCGATCTGAGTGAAATTAAAGAAGGATGTCGAAGGTGCTAACACAACTCACTGTCCCAAATTGCGGCGCCATCGGACAATAAATGCGCTTTTTATGGCCCTAAAACCTAAAACCGAGAGATCGGTCTATATGGTAGCTAAATCCAAATCTGGACCGATCTGGGCCAAATTGACGAAGGGCCTAACATAACTCACTGTCCGAAATTTCATTTAAATTGATGAAGGGTATCAAAGGGCCTAACAAAACTCACTGTGCCAAATTTCAGCAAAATCGGATAATAAATGAGGCTTTTATGGGCCTAAGACACTAAATCGGAGAATCGGTATATATGGCAGCTATATCCAAATCTGAACCGATCTGGACCAAATTGACGAAGGATGTCGAGGGGCCAAACACAACTCACTGTCGTAAATTTCAGCAGAATCGGATGATAAATTTGGCTTTTATGGGCCTAAGACCCTTAATCGGCGGATCGGTCTATATAGGGGCTATATCAAGATAAAGTCCGATATAGCCCATCTTCGAACTTAACCTGTTTATGAAAAAAAAAGATGCTGTGCAAAGTTTCAGATCAATATCTCTATTTTTGAAGACTGTAGCGTGATGTCTAGATCGTCTTAGATTTTTACGCTGATCAAGAATATATATACTTTATGGGGTCGGAAATGGATATTTCGATGTGTTGCAAACGGAATGACAAAATGAATATACCCCCATCCTTCGGTGGTGGGTATAAAAATTATGGAAGGAAAACTTGATGTTGCAGTCATCATATTTGGATGATCTATTTAAATCCGGAACCCTTGATAATCAAAAGGAAACTTTAGGCATCAATATAAGGGTGTGTTAAGGCTTCACTTTTTGCTGAAAACAATTTATTATCAGGTAAAAAGCACCCGAAATTAGTTACTTGTAGTTAAATTCTTCTTTGCTTAATATGACAAATCTTAAGATGATTTTTTATACCTCATAAAAACAAATGGTTGCCAGAGGATAAAGGGAAAATAATCTCAAATACACCTAATTATTATAAAAAACGTTTTTAATAGCAGGATCATGTTTGTCCAAGACTTGGTGAACAAGAATTTTTTTCCCCATGGTTCCTAGTTTGAGAAGAGTTTACTTGACAGAAAATTTAACTTCATATTTATTATCGAAAGAGAGGTTACGGTAATACTCCCCCTTTTTAGATCCAACAGCGCAATCGGCAGTTTACAATCTAAATGGTGTTTTGTGCCTTCATACTTAATTTGCTTCCGGGATTTCTTTTAAACATCCAGGACTAGGAACTCCGCGATTCGCTTACGATTTATTCGTATTCAACAGCGGTATCAATCTGCCCATTAAGCTGTTATCCATGTTATATTCTCTTTCGAACTACAATAACACACAAAAGTATAAAACGTTTGAGACGTATTGACGACAAACAAAACACTTTTATTACAAAGGTTTTTTATTGTAACGGTGTAACGTGTCGCTCCAACATTTCAACGTTAGCCGTAAATGTAGAATTATTCAACGTAAATAAGAAAATTAAATTTAAATCAAATTATTGCATATTAACTTAAAATGTATTGAAATTATTGAAGATGTATTTTGAATTTATTAGTTACTGAATGTAGTACTTGAAAAATCACGTCATCTTATATATTTTTAACATTAGCGCCAATCTTGTTTTTAGGGCGCTGGGGCAACATTTGAATGTGCAAAGCATTATTATTGAATACATTTACATTGAAATTGAAGAAGACCCAACTTTATTTATTTTAAAGCCCTCAGCAACTTCTTTCTGACAAATATTATTCTCTTGTGTCTGTGCTACTAGAGAAATAGGGTGAATATTTGGGAGTAGGTACACAATATCGTTCACATAACTTTTGTTTGCTTTTTGACTGAGCGATCATTACTTTTTGAAGAGCAGTCAGTATGTTGAGCAGTTCGATCTTATGATAATACTAAACTCGAAAGGCGACAATTTTTAAAATTTCGCATTAAGCCTCGCACTTACCTCATTTCTACGAAAATTGTCCATTAAATTGTCTATCGTAACACAAATAAAAGACATACAACTACACACAACAACAACAACACATTGAAACAAAGTTGTTGAGCAAACAAAGATCGTGGACAATTATTTACATTTTCAATTAAAAGCGTGCTAAGTTCGGCAGGGCCGAATCTTATATACCCTCTTCCACGGATCGTATTTGTCTAGTTCTTTGGTCGATATCTCCTTTTAGATAAACAAAATATAATGGATAATAATTGCTATGTTATTTCCGCAATACCAAGTTATGAACCGATTAGGACATACCTGGTGTGGCTGTTGGAGACCAAAGTGGAATTCATTGTGCAAAATTTCAACCAAATAGGAAAAAATCCTCCCTCTTGAGGCTCAAGAAGTATAAGGAGAAGATCGGATTATATTGGAGCTTTATGAGGTTTTGAACCGATTGGGGCCATATTTGGTTTGGCTGTTGCTCAGGAAGTCAAGATCCAAGATAGGATTATATGGGAGCTACTACATCAGGTTATGTACCGATTTGAACCCTACTTGGCGCAGTTGTTGGAAGTTAGAACAAAACACTTTATGCACAATTTCAGCCAAATCGGAAAATAGTTGCGCCCTTTAGCGCCTCAAGAAGACAAAATCCAAAATCGGTTTATATGGGAGATATATCAGGTTATGAACCAATTTGGACCATACTTGGCACATATGTTGATGGTAAAACCAAAACACTCCGTGAAAAATTTCTGCCGAATCGGATAATAATTATGCTCTCTAGCGGTTTAAGAAATCAAGTTCCGAGATCAGTTTACACTCCGTGAAAATTTTCTGCCGAATCGGATAATAATTAGGCTCTCTAGCGGCTCAAGAAATCAAGATCCGAGATCAGTTTATATGCGAGCTACATCAGGTTATAGACCGATTGTGCAAAATTTCAGCCAAGGCTCAAGAAGTCAAGTTCCGATATCGGTTTATATGGCAGTTATACCAAAACATGGGCCGGTTTCCCCCATTTACATTCCTAACTGACCTGCACTCAATTTATGCTAAATTTCAAGCACCTGGCTTTACTCCTTTGAAAGTAAGCGTGCTGTTGACAGACAAACTGGCGGACGGACGGACATTGCGTAATGGACTAAGGATGTCAGGACGATCAAGAATATATATACTCTGTTCGGTCTCAGAACAATATGTCGATGTGTTACAAGCGGAACGACGAAAATTGAAGGTATAAAAATGCTTGAATATCCAATTTTTGTTAAAACATTAAAGCAACAGGGAAATGCGCCTGGCCATATTCTAGTTGTTCGATATGGGTTGCAAGGCTTCAAGTTTAATTGTGGCATGGTAGGCCACCGTAGCGCAGAAGTTAGCAAGTTCGCCTATGACGCTGAACGCCTGGGTTCGAATCCTGACAAGAACATCATACAAACATTTTTCGGCGCTGGTTATCCCCTCCTAATGCTGGCATCTGGTATGGCTGCCATATAAAAACTTCTTTATACAGAGGTGTCTCACTGCGGCACGCCGTTCGACACGGCTATAGAAAAGAGGGCCCTTATCATTGAGCTGCAACTTGAATCGGACAGCACTTAGTGATATGTGGGAAGCTTGCCCATGTTCCTTAATGGAATATTCATGAACAAATTTACAATTGCAATCTTAACACTATAACACTTCCGAAAAAGGGAAGTAGACCAAAATGTGGTAATTGGAAGGGGATATCGCTATTGCTAACAGTTTTACAAATATTCAACAATTTTCTATTAAATAGAATACCTTACCCACTAGAAACAAAGCTACGCAGGAACCAGGTTGGTTTAAGAGTGGGTAGATCATATTCATCATATATGCACAACCAGAATTATTATGGAGCAATCGAACGAATATAATACTAGTCTCCATTTGGCCTTCGTAGATTACGAAAAGACATTCGTCACCTATATATGGGATATACTTTTAGTAAAACAATTTCTGCAGACAATTCTGTCGATAATCAAAAATAGCAACGGTAGAACTTTATCTATAGTTCTGCATGAAGACAGTGTTAGTACTGCATGAATGCAGTGTCAACGAACCCTTTGCTACTACGAGTGAAGTGCTCCAAGGATGCACCCTCTCCTGATTACTATTAATTACGGTTTTTGATAACGTGTTTGAAATGCTGGACGGCGCACAATCTGGATTCGGCTGAAGAATGTTCAATAAGCTTTGGGATCTGGTTATTATTCAGATGTGCAGGCCAAACTAAATAGGCTATTAGCAGAATCCCTTGAACATGGTCTTAAGATAAATAAGAGCAAAACAAAAACAATGAGGATTAAGGCAAATAACAAGGTGTGACTCGGAATAACTTGGCAGCATCTGGTGGTACGGTAGAGGATACTGAAATCAAAATGAGGAAGGTGCTGGGAGCATTCGCATCGTTTGGAAATATATGGGCATCTGAAACTGTGGAGCAAGGCACGAAAATTTGTAAACCGATTCCTTCCAAGAGCATTGAAAATAGTGTGGTCTCGAACGATATTAGACGAATGATAATGGCATATAACTGGCCAACAAACATTACATGGCGACCTAACTAAGCGAAATTATGTATGGCATTTGGGACATACACCAAAAAAAAAAACTAGGATAAAATTGCACACTCAGTCCTTCAGTGGAATACCCCAGCGCAACGCAACAGGGGCAAAAGAAACACTACATGGAGAAGAACAATATCAGCAGAAACCAAATACTCAATCGATGAGGCTTTATATACCCACCACCATAGATTAGGATAGGTGTAAAAGAGGGTGCAGATATTAATCCGCCCCATACCACTATGGACATACACCTAAGCCAGTAATTGGCTTGTTGTGCGCTCTAAAAACTAGAAAGTAACCTATTAAAGGAAAATTTTAAGTTATGAATTCCGTGTTGCTTACAAAATCCCTAATTGTTTTCAATACCACTCCCCTAAGTTGATTCATGTCTGGTATTGTGTCTCCACCTAGAAGCGAAAGCCGGGCAATGACAAAGGAAATGCTCCAACGTCTCATCATCTTCCTGCATGCCCTATACATTCTATCACTTGCCTCACCGATGTTACATATGTGAGCTCGTAGTCCTATGTGTCCCGTTATGATACCAATAGTTATACTGACCTCCTTCTTGCTTCCTTTCAGTAATAGCCTCGTCTTCTCACGATCTGGATAACTCCATTGGATTTTCGCCGTCCTACCATCTGTTTCGATGTTCAACAATGTTGCATGCGCATTCGTCGCCCACTCCCTTAACTCGGGCTGCGAAAGGTTTTCGGGTTAACCAAGTTTATTTGGAAAAAGAATTTACAATATAGCTCCAATAGCATAGCAATTTTTTTCTTTTATCCAAAAAAAGAGATACCGGGAAAAGATCTCAAGAAATGCGATTCGTGGTGGAGGGTATATAAGATTCGGCCCGGCCGAACCTAGCACGCTCTTACTTGTTTTCTTTCATTTTTACTGTAGGCCTTTTCTTAGCATCCATGGTGTCTGGTGAATATCACGCCATGCCAACTACAATCTTGCAGCAGCGAAGTCGATCAACATCTATCCATTGTCGGATGTTTCCTTGTCGAGGCAAAAATTTCCAACCTTTGGGTCAAGTGTATTCATCATTAAAATCTCTTCTTAGTGGAGCTGAATGACCAAGCGAATGTAACACACATAGGTGAGATTGTTTTGAGTGGGTTTTGAAGAAAAGGAATTGCCAGTTTCTCAGATAATAGAGGACACATATCACACTGCTGGTGGATGCGTTTCGATGAGTACTAGGTCATCTTTGTCATGCACTATCGTAATACCGTTGAACCATTCAGATTGCTTTAAAAAGCCCATCAACTTGCGAACGTTCACATTCGCTAAACCAGATATGTTCTCTAAGAAATGAGAACCTAGAGTGGAACTCCTTCTGACTGCTACTGCGGGACACACACACACAGAAAGTGTTCTATAGTCTCTTCTTCTTCGATGTCCCCACAGCTTCTGCCAAAGTCGTTACTGGCAAACTACAGTCTGTCAGCATGTTTTCCGATTAGACAGTGCCCTGTCATGATGGATATAATGATTGAGACTTCTGTTTTAGCCAGTGACAGCAAAGCGGTAGACCTCATCAAGTCTAGATTAGGCCACATAGTTTTGGAATGCTCACAGCCCCCTCTTTGTGACCATCTGCCATTCGTTTTCCTTCGGGCCTGGTCCTGAAAACTTACATGTTGCTAGAGGCATATCCACAGATTCCAGTATCCCTGGAATGGGTAGGGTAGTTCGTACTCTCGCATTCTAGGCTGCTTTACAATTTCCTGGAATAACTCTGTGGTCCGGCAACCAGAATAGGTGAATTTTGAACTGTTCAGCCATCTTGTTAAGGGATCTGTAACAGTCGAGGGTGGTTTTTGTGTTCAGAAATACATTCTCCAGGGATTTAATGGCTGCCTGGCTGTCTGAGGAGATATTTATGCCAATCGTTGTAATGACATTACATCTTAGCCATTCCGCCACTTCCTTAATTGCAAGGATCTCCGCTTGATACACACTGCAGTTGTCGGGTAACCTTTTCGATATGACCAGTTTTAGCTTTTTAGAGTACACTTAAAGCCCACCTGGTCGTCTTGTTTGAAACCATTCGTGTAGAAGTCTATGTAACTTCCATTACCAGGGATATCGTATTTCCAATCGGTTCTATCGGGAATAGTGGTACAGTACCTTTTATCGAAAAACAGCTTAACTAGGCTGTAATCACCACTGCTACGGTCACAGTAATTCAGTACATCAGATGGTGTCGTCTGCAGTTCAGCTGTGATGCACAAACAAGCGATGCTTTGGATCCGGTTGAGTATTGAACAGTTGGTGGACTTTTGAAGCGCAGTCCACCAGACCACAACATCATATAGCATTATAGGTCTGACAATGTAGTATATACCCAATTCATGACGTGCGGTGTAAACCCCCCAACTTTTGCCAATGGCTCTCTTGCATGCTAGCCTTCAATCCTCAAATGGTAAATCTGCAGACAACATGTTTTAGTCTCCGACTAACAAAAAATACACAGCCAATCTCAAGTGTTTTACTATGGCAACTAATGCAACGCATCGTTTTTGGGTGTCGTTGTGACCTCTTTTTTACTTCTTTGGCACGTCGTGTAAGGCGCTGAGTTCATTACTGAACCTTAATACACCTTCTCTGTAATGAGGTTGGACATTCCAGGTGTAGAGTCATAAATCATGTCCCTTAAAAAATATAATTTTGCAAACCGAATAACAAAACATGTAAACCCATCTAATGAATGTGGGTTAAAATTGTGGTGGGCACATTAACTATTCCCAAGCCCATGGGCTTATGGTCTTGTGCACGCACACAATAATGTGCAATAGAATGTGTATATTTACCCAACACTGGTTTAAAAGCATTTAACGATAGACAGTGACATGCAAATCAAATTGGTTTTAGAGTTTGTTACATAATGTAATTTTTCTATTCAACATGAACCAGTTCAAGAAGCTAAACTAAACGATTTACTGAAGATTTCAGTTTTTTTTTTACACCTCAATCTTTGCTCAAGAACTTCTAATTAAATTGTGGAAAAACTCCTGAGTATTGCAGGCTAGTGTTTTTTGGAGAGGTGGTGGTGGCAAAGGAGAGAGATTGTTAAGTTTTACAAATGAATATCGGGCTATTTCTGGATGTCAGTGAAAGGAAAGTTCATAATTAGGTCGAAATTACTGGGCATTACGCAAACCGAAGCCAAACAAAATTTCTGGTTTCGTCTAACTTCACTACTTTACTACTTTGCATTCACGGCACACTTTCTATGAAAAAGCATCAAAAAGGATGTGACGGCAACCGCAAAAACAAAAACTAATCTCAAAGGTCTTGTTTGTTATTTCATCCTGTTTTTCCTGCTCTTCTGTTACAGTTCAAAGCATTGAGATTTCTTATTTTTTTGTATAAAATTTAATTTATAGCACCTGTCTACGGCGTAGACTTAGCTTAGTGAAGGCACTGGTGCTAAGGAGTGATTTTCAAGTTCTCTGTTGTGCCTACACTTGAATCAAAAACAATTGAATGACAAATAAGAGAATGTAAAACAAAATGTTGCGCATACATTAAGGTGTCGAAAGCAGATGCCACTTGGGTGCAATGTGGTAAGGTTACAGCGTCAAGTTATGTGCATATGTGTTGCAAAGTCACTAGAGCTACTGTTATGACTACTGGTATCAGCATCGCTATTACCACAGCCTCGGCAATATGGAATATTTCTTATACTCCAAATCAACATGCTATACAACTAACGTGTAAATTGGGTTTAACTCGACACTGGTGACTGTAAATGGAAGTTCTTCAGACGCTTTGAGCAATTGTTGCAATGAAGAGCATATCTCTGAACAGGATGAATGGCGGGACTTATAAAATGCAATATTATGAGCCACACTTAATCTATGAATTATTTTTATCTAGTTTTCAAATCTTTTTATCAGATAAATAAAAAAATTTAGCTAAAATTTTGACTATTATACAACGCTTTTGTGAATAAAGAAAGGTCCTCAGACGATGGACTTTTAAGCTTATTGTCAACATGCAACATTTAACAAACTTTTGAATGATGGTCATAGTGTTTCAAAAGTGTTGATTTCAATACAGAAGTAAAGAGAAACCTGTTCAGTCGAAAAGTTTGAAGATGGGGACGCTAGTTGTCATTACTCCACGAAGATTGTTGTCAAACACAAGAACAACTTACATTACCTTAAGTTGTATTCTATTTTTCATTCTAGTTAAGATTGGTATAATAATATAGGATGCGGGCAGCTAGATCTGGCCCCTGTAAGGAAGTTAAAAGAGCATATACATTCAAAAGGGGGGACGTCTTCACATAAATGAGCCCAACAAATTTGCTTTATTCTGAAAACTGTGCCACCAATGCCGACAACAGCCATTCTCCAAACGCAACAATAGGTATATGACCATAAACGGTATTTAATTCATTTGCTTCCGTACTTCTGCTTGCCGCCCACAAAGAGTACATTCGATTCGTTGAAACTGCACTGCCATTCATCCGGGTTCTGCAGTCTCCTGTTTTATGTCCCACCAAAGATGGCAATGGGTGTTGGTGTCTGAAAATTTTATGTGCCTGCTTTTGGATTTCTGCAATTTTTTTAAAACCTCCAACCGACGATTCCGACAACACTGCGTCAGAGGGTTTTCAGTGCAATCTTCACCATAACACACAGTGTGTTATAGCTATTGTATGTTAAGAGCATGTTAAGTGCTTTTGATAGTAACTAAAACACGCACATATCCACATTGTCATACGGCCAAAACATGAAGGTTCACAAACCAGTGTTGCCACAAGAAAAAAATTTTTGGGGGCAAATGCTTTTGGAAAAAATGAACATGCAAACAAATGAGAACGCGGGGAAGGCAAACTTTTGGCTGTGCCATCTATGTAATATTCTATAACTACACTATAAGGATAAATAAGGTGGCACCGGTATATGAACGCTATGCCAAATCTAAACCGATCGTGATGGCCTTTGACATATAACTTTGTATTTCGCGAAGATCGGCTGAACCACTATATAATAAGAAACAAGCACGCAAAATCAAAAGTCGGTCGGAGCCGACTGTATTATACCCTACACCTAACCTATAAGTAAAAGTTGAGAGCAATATCTTATTCTGAAACGGTTTTAGTGGACTTTGGTGGAGGTTTTCAGATTGGTTATAAAACAATCCGTATCAAATTTAAGCATTTCGTGTTCAAAATTGTATTAACTCTATATGTGCAAATAGGGCGGTATATACATACGTATATGGAAGCTTAATAGAAATCTGAACCAATTTTGATAAAATTGAACAATAAATTATATGTGACCCATTATTGCTCAAAGTCGGACGAACATGTACATGGGAGCTATATCTAAATCTGAACCGATTTCGGCCAAACTCCTTAGTTATTGTGGTTAAAAAAGCGTTGCGCAATGATTGTTGAATAAATGTGCTTGCAGTGGCTCTAGAAAAGGAAATCGGGCGAAATCCTATATATAACAATGAAGAGCGTGCTAAGTTCGGCCGGGCCGAGTCTTATATACCCTCCACCATGGATCGCATTTGT
Organism: Stomoxys calcitrans; assembly: GCF_963082655.1. Taxonomy (NCBI): domain Eukaryota; kingdom Metazoa; phylum Arthropoda; class Insecta; order Diptera; family Muscidae; genus Stomoxys; species Stomoxys calcitrans. The sequence goes on along the minus strand of NC_081555.1, from coordinate 77,599,033 downwards.
CGAGTTATATGCGCGGTATCTCCTTTTAGACAAACAAAGAATATTGAATAAGAACTGCAATGCTATTGGAGCTATATCAAGTTAAAGTACGATTCGGAGCATAAATGAATGAACATTGTAGAAGTCATTGTGTAATATTTCAGTTCACTCGAATAATAATTGTGCTTTGTAGTGGCCCAAGAAGCAAAATCGGGAGATCAGTTTATATATATCAAGCTATTGATCGATTCAGAACATATTAGACACGTATGTTGAAAGTCATGAGAGAAGCCATTGTACAAAATGTCTGCCAAATCGGATGAGAATTGCGCCCTCTAGAGGCTCAAGAAGTGAAGATCCCATATTGGTTTATATGACAGCTATATCAGGTTATGTACCGATTTGAATTATACTATACATATTTATTGGAAGTCATAACAAAACACATTTTGCTAAATTTCAGCCAAATCGGATGAGAATTGTGCGCTCTATTAGCTCAAGAAGTCAAGATCCAAGATCAGTTTATATGACAGCTATACCAGATTATGAACCGATTTGAATCTTACTTAACACAGTTGTTTGAAGTGATACCAAACACCACAAACAAAATTTCAGTCAAATCGGACGAGAATAGCGCCCTCTGCTGGCTCAAGAAGCCAAGACCCAAGATCGGTTTATAAGGCAGCTATATCAAAACATGGACCGATTTGGCCCATTTACAATCCCAACCGACCTACACAAATAGAAAGCATTTGTGCAAAATTTCAAGCGGCTAGCTGTACTCCTTCGAAAGTTAGTGTGCTTTCGACAGACAGACAGACGGACGGACATAGCTAGGCTGACATAAAATGACATGTTACAAACAGAATGACGAAATTAGTATACCCCCATCCTATGGTGGAGGGTAAAAAAATCAATTTGTATTTGTTATAGACTCAGAAACGGCTGAAACGATTTTCTTGAAATTTTCACAGATGGTGCATAATGATCCTGTGGTGAAAATTGGGTACTACATTTATTGATATCTGAAGGTGGCCGGACCCTCCCCCTTACACTAATTTTCAGAAACGCCAGATCTCGGAGATGGGTGGTGCGATTTTAGCGAAATTTTGTATGCTCTCATATAGAACCCTAAAAATAAAAATTTTGGATCCATACTTCCGATGGGTTACCTAGGGGGGCCGCCCCAACATAAAACCTACCAAACATATATTTAGACAAATCACGACAATATTGGACACAAGTGAAAGGTATTTGGGATAAGAAAACGTATGTGATATCCAATTATCAGACCAAGTGTTAGGGGGTCCACCCCAACCCCCAAAACGCCCCTAAATCGGACATATTTACCGACCATGGAAATATGGGACTCACATGAAAGGTATTTGCGAGCAGAACACGAATCTAGTATCCAAATGTGAGACCACGTTTCTGGGGGTCCACCTCTTCCCCAAAACACCTCCCAGACAGGACTTATTTACTGACCATGGGAATATGGGGGTTAAATAAAAGGTATTTTAGTGTAGAATTCGAATCTGATATCCAAATATGGGACCAAATGTTTGAGGGGCCGCCTCTCCCCAAAAGGGATAAATTCACGACCATAACAATATGGGGCTCAAATGAAAGGTCTTTGGGAGTAAAGCATGCATCTGATATCAATTTTCGGGAAAAGTGTCTATTAGGCTACCCCACTCCCACAACACCACCCAGATAGGACGTTTTTGCTGACTATTGGAATATGAGGCTCAAATAAAAGGGGCAAAGCAAACTCACTGAGTGGCCGCCCAACTCCCAAAACACCCCCCAAGCCAGACATGTTTGCCAACTATGGAAATATGGGACTCAAATTAAATGTATTTGGGGGTAGACCACATATCTGATATCCACATTAGGGACCAACTGTCTAGGGGAAGTCCCACCACCATAACAACCCCACATAGGACATATATGCTCACCAAGACAATTTGGGTCGTAAAGAGAGTGGAACTAAATATTTTTAGTTTTTAGGCCAATACCACAAACCTGACAATTTAAACTTCTTTGTGACTTTTGCAATAAAAAGTTTAAATGAGATTAGAAAAAGAATTTGGTATCCAATTTTGAGGCCAATGGCAATATGGGGTTCAAATAAATGAAATATAGATATATCAGAATAGAGGAAATTATATCAGCAATGTATATAATTTCCGGGGGCAGTGATTGGGGAGTACACAATGGAGTACACCTTACCTTACCAAACTTCGTAGACCAACAAAGATCATATGGGATTCAGATAAAGGCACTTATATTGTTTAACTGTTAGTCGAGCGATATACTATTTTCGTTGCATGGGATTTCAGTAAAAGCTCCTTAATTGTCAAAAATAAATATTCCAAGGAAAATTTTGTTCTATATAAAATAAAAAAGCCAATAATTTTTCTCTTGTTTCTCTCCAAGTAGAGAGAAAGGGTGAGTATTTAAACGTATATACCAGTGGTTGGCAATAATACTCTATTGCAAATTACTTTGTAAGTACACAAGAAAGTAATGCCAAGTAGACATATAGGCTTGCAAATAATTGCAATTGTGTGCTCATCACAAGTATAGACAAATTCTCCCATTCAACATTTTGTATCATAACATCGAAATAAATCCAAACATATTTGAATTACCAACTGAGATCTGCTTATAATTGCTAAAAATTTTAGTTTCAATTATGTTACAACATTAAATTAAACTTGGCATCCTTTTCAATATGCACAATCCATTTTAAGCGTTGAAAACCCGAATAACGAATATGTCAGGGTAAAAAAAAAACATTATATTTATCCCAAATTCTTGCAAGAATTTATCGCAAACATGTACTTTTATTATAAACATAGTCTAATAAGTTTTCTTGGCGAAAATGTTCTTTATGTCAAACGAATTTTTTTTTGTGTACGGTCTGGGCCAAATTGAGGGAGGATGTCCAAGGGCCTAATACTACTCACTGTCCCAAATTTCAGCGAAATCGGATAATAAATGTGGATTTTATGGGCCTAAGACCCTATATTGGCGGATCGGTCTATATGGCGGCTAAATGAAGATCTTCGAACTAAACATGCTTATGGACAAAAAAAATCTGTGCAAAGTTTCAGCTCAATATCTCTATTTTTAAAGACTGTAGCGAGATTTCAACAGACAGACATGGCTAGATCATCTTTGATGTTTACGCTGATCAAGAATATATATACTTTATAGGGTCGGAAATGGATACTTCTATGTGTTGCAAACGGAATGACAAAATGAATATACCCCCATCCTTCGGTGGTGGGTATAAAAATGTATCGAAATATTTTAGAATGGCAACGCTGACTAACTTATTCTCACATGCACATACTCAAGATCTTACACACGCATAGACAAATGTTAAAAATGGTGTAAATGCAGCAAAAACGTAACTCATTCATAAACCAAGAAAGAAGTCTAAAGAGAAAAATAACTGAACAAATATGCCAAGTCACTCATAGCAGGACGAATGGATGGCGGACTGGTTTGCAAGCTGGCTCCCTGGCTTCCGTGTTGTTGCCATTGTCCGCCATAAACATAACCGCACACAGAATCTTTTCTTCGTCTGCCGTTGCTGTTCATGGATTCATGTATGCATGTGCACATATGTAAGGCTGTGCTAGAATGCAGATTTATGCACAGGAGGCGGCGGCAGCGGCTGTGACATCGCTATGTTAGGAATGTATCAACGCCGTTTTTGTGTTGTCCCAAAGAAAAATCTACACACATTAATAGGAGAATGCACCCAATGAAGAACGCTGGCGGCTCATTGATGTTGCTCCAATATTTCATATTGGGATTTGTAATTGAGGTTTTGGGTGGTGCTCAGATGCCAGATCAGCCACAGTTATGGTGTTATTAATTTAGTGGTTTCCAATACATGGTTTATGATATTGTTTTGCACGACTCCAACACCGCGAAATTTAATGACTATCGAGGGTCCTAAAATCGCTGCGAATGACTAACGTGGCAAGTCGCAAATGACAAAGTGCACACGATGAGACTTTGCTATTAACCCATTCTGGATGCGTGGGCAGAAAAATACCCAAGAAAAGAACTGTCTTAGAAAAATTCTTGCTCGTGTGAGAAAGGAAATTTGGGTTGGCGTAAAGTGGACGAATGAAACTAGTAAAAACCAAGTAAAAACGTCCTAAGTTCAGCCGGCCCGAATCTTGCGAACCCACCACAATGAATTCTGCTAAAATTTGGGAGCTTTATCTGGTTATAGACCGACTTTGTTGAGAGTCACTATTTGCAAAATTTCAGCCAAATCGGATAAAAATCACGGCTTGTAAGGGCTCAAGAAATTAAATCGGGAGATCGGTTTATATGGGAGCTATATCATGTTCTTGACCGATTTGGACCGTACTTAACACAGTTATTGGGAGTAAGAACAGAGCACTATGTGTAAAATTTAAATCAAATCGGGGGCCCAAAAATTTAAATCGGGAGTTTGATTTATATGGGAGCAATATCAGGTTCTGGACCGATTTTAACCGTACTTAGCATAGTTGTTGAAAATCTTAACAGAACCCTAAGTGCAAAATTTCAGCCAAATCGGATGAAAATTGAGGCTTCCAGGGGCTCGAAAAGTCAAATCAGAAAATCGATTTATATGGGAGCTATATCAGGACACACATATTTGGAACGTACTTGGCACAGTTGTTGAACACCACTTGCAAAATTTCAGCTGAATCGGACAAAAATTCTAAATGTAATGGCGGTCAAGAATATGGGATTTAAGACCATATTTCGATTGGTTACAAATGGAAATTAGACCCTCCTGTGGTTGAGAGTATAAAAACTGTCCCGTCATTTAAGGTCATGTTTTGGGAGAAAATTGGATTGTCGAAACTCGATTTCTGGAAATCGTTCTGGTGTTTTTTTTTTTGCTTTTGATGGTTTCTGTTGTAGTTTTCAATTCAAATACTTAGTACTGTTTTTTTGTTTTAACATAGTAGGCTTTGCATTCTTATGTTTGTTATTACTATGTTAATGTTTTCATCACAATAGGCTTTGCATTCTTTTTACTATTAAGAAGTTTATATTTTCATCATAGCAGGCTTTGCATTTTCTGGAAATGTGTTTTCAGTATTTTGGTTTGTTCAACATTACTTTCTTGTCAGTCGTTTTTGTTACCCCTTTCAATATAGTCGCTTAGATTTTAAATAAACGTTTTTGTATAAAATTCAACACCACGGGTTTTTATTTGAAGGCTGTCGAACTCACGTTACTTCTACTGCGTGGATAAGAATACATCGTATCTAATCAATAAATAACAAAGGTTATAGGCCCAGATTTTCGCGGTTTTCAAATTGTGTTTTGTTAATTCTGTTAATTGGGCAAAACGGACAAAATGGCAAATTCTCTTGCTAGTATTGAAAAACTTAATGGCGAAAACTATGGAACGTGGTGTATCCAAATAAAGAGCTTATTGATAACCATGGATTTATGGAATACTATTGAGAATGAGCGTCCTGTGGAAGAGGCTGCCAAGGCAATTTGGATAAATAACGACAGGAAAGCGTTAGCGACAATAACTCTCTCAGTGAAGGCGAGTGAATTAATTCACATTAAAAATTGTACAACTGGTAAGGAAGCCTGGAACGTCCTAAACTCACTCTACAAGGCTGATACTGCATCCAGAAAAGTGAAATTGTTCAAGAAAGTGAATTGGTTCGATTCAAGTTCAGAGGGGTGAGAAATTTTCAGTGCAGATAAATGAATTTTGTTCTACGATTGATGAGCTGAATGAAATTGGAATAGCATTGAATGATGACTTGTTAACAATTTTGTTGCTGTGTAATCTTCCGGATGAAATGGAAGGATTTGTAATTGCTATTGAAAGTAGAGACAACTTGCCTACGTATGAAAATTTGATTTCCAAGATATTGGAGGAAGAGAATCGACAAGGTGATAAGAATGTGGACCATGGTGAAACTGTTTTTACTGCAAGGAACGGTAACAAAAAGCATTTCAAGGATTCTAGTCATGGTAGCAATCAAAACTCTGGTAAGAATGTGCAACGCTTAAAACCCAACTATAATGAAAAGAAAACTAACGTCGGGAGTATGAAATGTTTCCGTTGCGATAAAATGGGTCATATCCGATCCCAGTGCAAAAGTGGAGACATTGAGAAGAAAAGGAATGATTTTGCATTTTCGATGAATGATAATGGAACCGACATTGCCACATCATGGATTCTGCATAGTGGTGCAACATCGCATATGTGCCGAAGCAAGGATTTATTCGTTTCATTGAAACAGTCAAGACAGCAAATAATGTTGGCATCTGGCGAAAGCATATTTGCTGAAGGAATTGGTGACATAAAGTTGCAGACGTCAAAATCAACAATTACGTTACATAATGTGTGGTATGTACCACAACTTCATTCAAATTTTCTATCCATCACCAAAATCATCAAGACCGGTAATACCGTAATGTTTAACGGAAATGGAGCATTAATAAGGAGCAAAGATAACCTGCAAATTATGACAGCCGAATTGGTAGAAGACATGTTTATAGCCAAGGTAAACATAAATAATGCTGTTCAGAGTGTGAATGTAGCTATCGATAAGGACGCAGTGCAAAAGTGGCATAATAGATTTGGTCACCTAAATATGCATGACATGGGAAAATTGGTATCAAAAAACATGGTGAAAGGATTGGACTTAAAAGTTCCAAATAGCATTGATTGTGTCACATGTGGAATGTGTAAAATTGCTGCGAAACCATTTAAAGCTTACCCGACTATACAAACAAAAGATGTCTTGGAATTATTGCATATGGATATATGCGGGCCTATAGATATTCACTCTGTAGGCGGATCCTTATATTTCATGACCATTATAGATGATTTTTCCCGTAAAATTTCTGTATTTTTCTTGAAAAAGAAATCTGAAGCTTTCGAAGTTTTCGAAAATTTTGCGGCAACTGTGGAAAAGCAGACGGACCGCCAGATCAAAGTTGTTCGGAACGACAACGGAAAAGAATTTGTGAATGCCAAATTTCAGGAGTATTTTGCTAAGAAAGGTATTGTTCATCAGACCACTGTGCCTTATACCCCTCAGCAAAATGGTGTTGCTGAGAGAGCAAATAGGACCCTTGTGGAGATGGCCAGGTGCATGCTGGAAACGTCTAGTTTACCTCAAAGTTTGTGGGGTGAAGCAGTCAATACCGCGGTTTATATAAGAAACAGAGCTCCGACTAAAGTTCTTGGTGACGTTACTCCGTATGAGCTATGGAATGGTAGAAAACCATCGGTGTCTCATTGGAAAACTTTTGGCTGTGATGCTATTGTTTTACGCAAAGGACCCCAATCGAAGGGAAGAAAGTTTATGCCGAAAGGAGTTAAACTGAAGTTTGTTGGCTACGCAGATTCGACCAAGGGATTTCGTTTATATGATCCAAAATCAAGAAAAATTCAAATTGCAAGAGACGTCATATTTTTCGAAGAATGTTTCGAAAAAATACCAGATAAGTCGAACAAACCTGAAATGTTTTGTACTGAAATTTTGAAGCAATCCAATTTTGAACTTGGACAAGAAACTGACAACGCTCAATCAGAAGCATCTTCAACCAATCTTCCTTCCTCTAGTAATGTTTCAAGAAGAGATTTCGCAGATAATATCAACTTAGAGGCAAGTACCCCAAATGAAATGGACGATGACACGGATATGGACGAATTTTCGGTCGTAAATAAAGAAAAAAATCATAAACGTGTTATACCAAAGTCGGACCGAGTGCTTAGATCGAAAAGAGATGTTGAAAATGTGGAAATGCTTAATACGAATACGACTTGTGGCGCATGGGTGTTCTCAGAAGTTCAACGTGGATTATAAGGAAACTTTTGCTCCAGTCTTTCGACATTCCGTGATAAGGTTATTCTTATCTTTAGCTGCTCAACACAAGTTGCTGGTAAATCACATCGACATAGTCGCGGCTTACTTAAATGGAGACTTAGATGAAGAAGTCTACATGCTGCAACCTCCTTTGTTTGACAATAACACACGTCAGGTATGTAAATTAAAGAAATCATTATACGGCTTAAAACAAGCAGGGCGTAAATGGAATAAAAAAGTCAATGACATTTTGTTGAAAATGGGCTTCAAGAGATGCAAGTCCGACACTTGTGTATATGTCAAAAGGGAAGGAAAGAAGGTTAGCTTAATTGCCTTATATGTCGATGATATGTTAATAGCATGCGCAACTGAGATGGAAATGAAGCAAATTGTGCGAAATTTAAATAAATTCGTTGAAGCTATAGATCGTGGTCCTGTGAAATTATACTTGGGTATGGAAATTGAGCGCGATGGTACCAACGGTGACAAAACAATTCATCAGCGGAAGTATTGTGAAGAAGTGTTGAAGCGATGGGGAATGGAAAACTGTAAGCCAGCTAGTACACCTTGGCCCAGCGGTGCAGTTTTGGTTAAAAGTGACAAGCAATGTGAAAATTTGGACACTCATACGTATCAAAGTTTGACTGGTGCTTTAATGTATTTGGCTGTAATTTCAAGACCAGATTTGATGCATGTTGTCTCAAGGCTGTGTCAGTTCAATTCCCATCCCCACAAGCAACATTTTCAAGTGGCAAAACATGTATTGAGATACCTAAAGAATAAACCAGATGTAAAAATTACTTTTAAAGCAAATGCTGGAAATCTGAATTGTTTTGCAGATGCTGACTGGGGATGCGGTGTGAATGATCGCAGGTCCTATTCAGGGTTTGTTTTGTTTATGGCAGATGGTCCAATAGCCTGGGAATCTCGCAAGCAATCGGTAGTAGCTTTAAGCACGATGGAAGCAGAATATATCGCACTATGTCAAGCAACAAAAGAAGTTTGTTTCCATCGAGAGTTACTCAACGAATTGGATTTTAAGAACTATATTGAAAATCCAACTACAATTATGTGCGATAATCAAGGCGCTCAATTTTTGGTGAAGAATCCTACAATCCAAAAGAAAAGCAAACATATTGACATTCGCTACCACTATGTTCGTGAGAAATATGATGACCATGTGATTGACGTTAAATATGTACCCACTGATGACAACGCTGCAGACATTCTAACCAAGGCATTGGGAAAGCAACGTCATTATCAAAATTGTAAACTTTTAAATATTGCTATGTAAAAATTATAATTTTTAGAATTAAGGAAGTATTTGATTTGAGAGGGCGATTGTTGTAGTTTTCAATTCAAATACTTAGTACTGTTTTTTTGTTTTACCATAGTAGGCTTTGCATTCTTATGTTTGTTATTACTATGTTAATGTTTTCATCACAATAGGCTTTGCATTCTTTTTACTATTAAGAAGTTTATATTTTCATCATAGCAGGCTTTGCATTTTCTGGAAATGTGTTTTCAGTATTTTGGTTTGTTCAACATTCTTTTTGTCAGTCGTTTTCTTGTCAGTCGTTTTTGTTACCCCTTTCAATATAGTCGCTTAGATTTTAAATAAACGTTTTTGTATAAAATTCAACACCACGGGTTTTTATTTGAAGGCTGTCGAACTCACGTTACTTCTACTGCGTGGATAAGAATACATCGTATCTAATCAATAACTAACAGTTTCTATGCTAAAACAAGTAAAAGCGTGCTAAATTCGGCCCGACCGAATCTTATATACTCTCCAAAATGGTTTGCATTTTTCAAGTTCTTTGCCCGATATCTCTTTATAGGCAAACAAAAGATAATGCATAAGAACTGCTATGCTGTTGAAACTATGCCAAGTTATGAACCGATTGGGGCCATACTTAGTTTGGATGTTGGAGACCAAAGTGGAAGTCAATGTGCACAACTTCAGCCAAATTGGAATAGAATTGCGCCCTTTATAAGCTCAAGAAGTGTAATCGGGAGATCGGTATATATGGGAGCTATATCAGGTTTAAAACCGATTTAGGCCATACTTAGAACAGTTATCGGAAAACATACCGAAACGACATATGCAAAATTTCAACCAAATTGGATGAAGCGGCTCAAGAAGTCATGATCTGAGATCGGTTTGTATCGGAGCTATGTCAGGTAATCAACCGATTTAGACCATACTTAGAAGTCAAAACAAAACACCTCGTGGAAAATTTCAGCCAACTCGGATAAAATTGCGCTCCCCAGCTGCTCAAGAAGTTATGATACGAAATCGGTTTATATGACAGCTTTATCAAGTTATGGGCCAATTTCGACCACACTTGGCACAGTTATTGGAAGCCACAACAAAACACATCGTACAAAATTTCAGTTCAATCGGGGAAGAATAACGCATCCTAGAGGCTCAAGAAGTCAAGATCCAAGGTCGGTTTTTATGGCAGCTGGACCCATATGACCATTTGCAATCCCTACCGACCTACACTAATAAGAAGTATTTGTGCAAAATTTCAACTGTCTAGCTATACTCTTTCGATAGTTAGCGTGCTTTCGACAGACAGACGAATGGACGAACGGACATGGATAGATCGTCTTAAAATGTCATGACGATCAAAAATATATATACTTTATTATGGGGTGTTAGACTAATATTTCGAGCTCTTACAAACGGAATTATGTAATTAGTGTACTATTGTACTTTTGACAGCGTGTGCGGTTTCAAAGTTGTGAAAATAAGAATATATCTTTTTTGTTTAAACTTTTTTTTTAACAAATAAATTTTTTTTTTTAATTTTTGTAAAGAAACTTTAAAAAAACAACTAATGGCGTATTAAATTCTGTCGAGCCGAATCTTTTATGCATCGGTTTGCATGTGAGCTAAATTAGATTATGCACCGTACCATATTTACCACGCATATTAGAGGGCATAGAAGAAGTTACTGTTGCAGCACGTATTTGATATCCATATTTTAGTCGAAATGTCGAAGGTGCCATCCCTCCCCTAATGGGAACATTACCCTAAGGAAGAACATTACCACCAAGAACCGAGAACACATCAATGAGTGCTTTCCGATTCCAGTTTGAACTCAATGATAAGGGACCCTTTTTGTACCCAAGTCCGAACGGCATCCCGCAGTACGACACCTCTTTGGGGAAAATTTTTTAAATGACCTTGCATGGCATTGTACTTCGCAAATGTCGCCAACATTAAGTGGGGATAAACACCGCTTTGTTCGATGTTCTCCCCGGAATTCAGCGTCATAGGCTACAATGGCACGAAATCGATGTTCGCATTCAGGGCGAAGTGTCTCCACCCTAAAAAGATATTAGAGAGTTAAAGAAGGCGCAGCGGAGCGGCCAGGGTTCGGCTAGTATATATATATATATATATATATATATATATATATATATATATATATATATATATATATATATATATATCTATATATATATATATATATATATATATATATATATATATATATATATATATCGCCCGATTTTCATTCCTAGAGGCACTGCAATCGCATGTATTGCCCAATCTTCCCAAAATTTTGTAGAACGCTTTCCTGGACGACTTCCACATTCAGCAGGAAAGATTTCCTAATGACTCTCGACATTACTGGTGAATTTCACGTATTCTCAATAAGAGGATTTCGATATCCGAAAAGGTCAAATACTTATGTGTGATCTTGGACAGGAAACTGATTTGAAAGTGTCACATTCAGGAGCGTACTGAGAAGGCTCACAGATGTTGGGCACTATGTAGACGGGCCGTTGGCTCGAAATGGGGCTTGAATCTGAGGATAGTCCATTGGCTTTATAGGAGCGTGTTTAGAACAATACTTACTTACGTAGTAGTCAGTAGTTTGGTGGACTGCTATAGAGAAAAAGTGCAACATAAGGATCATACAACAGGTTTAGAGAATATATTAGCTTGGCATAGGCGGAGCGATGAGGACCACGCTCACTTGGGCACTGGACACTATTCTAGATATCCGACCCATTGACTTTAAGATTAAGTGTGAGGCAGCCACTGCGGCTATGAGACTTAAGGCGATGGGGGAATGGATTAAGGATGGGAGCAGTTCATAGCGGTATAATCGACGCGGCGATAGGAAACCTGGAAGGAAGAGGTTTCCGATCGGATAACTGAGATGAACCTTGGAGTCCAGTGCGAGGCACTGCTGCCATTGGCACAGTCTTGGATTGACGGAACCTTAGCATTGCCATCTGGAAGATCATGTTACACGTATGGATCAAAGCTAGAGGACAGAGTGGGCCTGGGGGTTTACATTGAGAACCCAGGGCCTGAGATCTGTTATAAACTGCCTGACTATAATACGGTCCTGCAGGCGGAGATCCGGGCGATCACGGAATGCGTGAAGTGGTGTGGTGCTAACGCGAGGACGTCGAGTGTGAATATCTTTACCGACAATAGGGCAATAACAACCAGAACGGTAAGGTCACGAACAGTCTTGCAGTGTAAGAAGGAGATCAACGCCTTCTCTGAGGATGGCAAAATCCGCATCGTTTGGGTGCCGGGCCATAACGGAGTAAGGGGAAATGAACGGGCAGATGATTTGGCGGTGAAGGTCAGCAAACTTGGTTAACCCGAAGCCCTTTGGGTCGACGCAGTCCAAGTTAAGGGAGTGGGCGACGAATGTGCATTCAACATTATGAAACAGCGAAACGTTTGGTAAGACGGCGAAAATCCTATGGGGGGATCCAGATCGTGAGAAGACAAGTATATTAATGAAAGCAAAAAGGAGGTCAGTATAGCTATTGGTATCATAAAGGGAAACATAGGACTACGATCTCACTTATGTAAAATCGGTGCGGCAAGTGATAGCATGTGTAGGAAAGATGATGAGACGTTGTCATTGTTCGGCTTTCGCGTCTAACACATACCGGCACTTAGGTGGAGACACAATACCAGACATGAACCAACTTAGGGGAGTGGTATTGAAAACAGTTAGGGATTTTTTAAGTAGCGGGGAATTCCTAACGTTACGTTTTATTTTTTAGAGGTTACTTTATAGTTTTTAGAGCGCACAACAAGCCGATTACTGGCTTAGTTGTATGTCCAAAGCGGCATTGGGCGGATTAATATCTGCACCCTCTTTTCAACCTAATCTAACCTAACGGACTTTATGTTTTACTGCTCTTCTTATTTCCAACGCGATGCGTTGTAAAATACGAGTTGCCATTTGCCGCCATAATCTTTTATTGTGTCTACTATTTTTGTCTTCGCTACTTTCCTTAACATAACATCAATTCTCACAGGTTTGTTTTCGTTTTGATACTTTTTGTAAGCATTGGTGTTGAGTGTATGCTGCTTTCAAGCATAAAATTATGAATTGTCAACAAAAGCAAAAACAATCCCGCATAACAACAGCAAGTACTCGGAACAAGTAGCAAAAGTAAAAAAAAAGAACGAAATAATAATTAGTCTTTGGTGTATTTTAATGCACAATAGTCATGTAATTGTATATACGCCGTTATACTACAATCAGGATTAAGATGGAGGAAACAATCATCAACATGACACAATTCGAAAAAGAAAATTTTCGTAGCATTGTAGCCTAGACATTTAAGGAAGCAGTTATAAATCGCCTTTATGCTTGTTTCAAATGAAAATAAGTAAATATCTTAAGCATAATAAATCACTAAAAGCCGAAAAAAGTCCTACAAACCGTTAGTCAAGCTTAGTGGCAATATCACCAGTTTGAATTGTATTACATACGATTTTGAAATAGGAACAATAAATCATAATAAATTTGTGTCATTCATGTCACAATATTTAGTGAAAGAATTTTTCAATAAAGAAGAAGCCTGCAACAAGATTCAGTAATAAAACCATGGTTGGGTCCAATATTCTTGCAGTCTTTTTCCCACCACCGGGGGAAGGGGATATATTTATAATGTCATTCTGTTTGCAACACATCAAAATGTCCATTTCCGTCCATATAAACTATAAATGTATATTCTTGGTCATCGTAAAATTCCAAGACCACTTGACAGATAAAAGACACAAATGAAGATATTCAGCTGAAAGTTTGCGACAGCAAACATTCTGTTGCCAACAGACAATAGTTTGTTTAACAACTCGTTAAATGTACTAATAAACTAAAGATTCTTAAAAATTATTGTGTTTCTGTATTTATTGTGTGATTCGTTTTTACTAAAATTTGCGTTTTTGTTTTAATCTATCTAGCTTTGAAATGGTAGACAAAGTCTATCGAAATATTGGAAAAAAATAAAAGAAGTAAAAGTAAAAGTAACAAGTAAAAAGGCGTTAAGTTCGGCCGGCCCGAACTTTGGATACCCACCACCTCGGGTATATATGTAAACCACCTTTCATCAAAATTCGGTGAAAATTTCATACCTTATACTCATATACCTCATACCGATCTGAACTATATACGACACGGATGTCGAAAAGCCAAACATAAGTCGCTGTGTCAAATTTCAGTGAAATCGGATTATAAATGGGCCTTTTATGGGGCCAAGACTTTAAATCGAGATATCGGTCTACATGGCAGCTATATCCAAATCTGGACCGATTTGGGCCAAGTTGCATAAACATGTCGAAGAGCCTAACACTAAGCACTGTCCCAAATTTCGGCGAAATCGGACAATAAATGCCTCTTTTATGGGCCCTAAACCTTAAATCCAGAGATCGGTCTATATGGCAGCTATATTTAAATCTGGACCGATCTGGGCAAAATTGAAGAAGGACGTCGAAGAGCCTAACCAAACTCACTTTCGCAAATTTCAGCGACATCAGACAATAAATGCGTCTTTTATGGCTCCAAAACCTAAAACCTAGATATCGGTCTATATGGCAGCTATATCCAAATCTGGACCGATCTGTGCGATATTGCAGAAGTATGTCAAGGGGCTTAACTTAACTCACTGTTCCAAATTTCGGGGACATCGGGCAATAAATGAGCATTTTATGGGCCCAAACCATAAATCAAGAAATCGGTCTATATGGCAGCTATATCCAAATTTGAACCGATCTGGACCAAATTGAAGAAATATGTCAAAGGGCCTAACACATCTCACTGTCCCAAATTTCAGCAAAATCGGATAATGAATGTGGCTATTATGAGCCTTACACCATAAATCGGAGGATCGATCCATATGGCAGCTATATCCAAATCTGGACTGATCTGAGCCAAATTAACGAAGGATGTCGATGGGCCTTAAACAATTCACTGCCCCGAATCATCAAAATCGGATAATAAATGTGGCTTTTGTGGGCCTAAGACCCTAAACCGGAGGATCGGTCTATATGGCAGCTATATCCAAATCTGAACCGATCTGGACCAAATTAAAGAAACATGTCAGAGGGCCAAAGACAACTCACTGTCACAAATTGCAGCGAAATCGGACCATAAATGTGGCTTTTATGGGCCTAAGACCCTAAATCGGTCTATATGGCAGCTATATCCAAATCTGGACCGATCTGAGCCAAATTGACAAAGGATTTCAAAGGGCCTAACACAACTCACTGTCCCAAATTTCAACAAAAGCGGATAATAAATGTAGCTGATCAAGAATATATATACTTTATAGGGTCGGAAATGGATATTTCGATGTGTTGCAAACGGAATGACAAAATGAATATACCCCCATCCTTCGATGGTGGGTATAAAAAGAAGTAAAGTAAAAAGACGTTAAGTTCGCCTGGACCGAACTTTGGATACCCACCACCTGAGGTAAATACGTTAACCGCCATTCGTCAAATTCCGGTGAAAAATGCATAATTTATGCCCCCATTGCAGCTTTATCGAAATATGGTCCAATTTGGACCATTAACGGATATTGAGTGGTCTAATAATACAAGTCATTGTTCAATTTTGTTGTTTTGGTCTTTTTGATAGACATATCCAAATATAGACTAATCTGAATCATGTCGAAAAGCCTAACATAAGTCACTGTGTCAAATTTCAGCGAAATCGGATTATAAATGTGCCTTTTATGGCACCAAGACTTCAAATCGAGAGATCGGTCTATATGGCACCTATTGTATATCCAAATCTGGATCGATCTGAGCCAAATTGAAAAAGAATATTGAAGGGCCCAACATAATTCACTGTCCCAAATGTCGGCGAAATCGGATAATGAATGCGCCTTTTATAGGCCCAAAACCTTAAATCGAGAGCTCGCTCTATATGGCAGCTATATCAAAATCTGAGACAAATTTAAGAAGAATGTTAAAGGGCCTAACACAACTCAATGTCCCAAATTTCGGCAAAATCGCACAATAAATTCGCCTATTATAGGTCTAAAACCCTAAATTGAGAGACCGGTCTATATGGCAGCTATATCCAAACCTGAACCGATCTGTGCCAAATTGAAGAAGGATGTCGACTGGCCTAACACAACTTACTGTCGCAATTTTCAGCAAAATCGGATAGTAAAAGTGGATTTTATGGGCCTGAGGCCCTAAATTGGCTGATCGGTCTATATGGGAGCTATATCAAGAAATAGTCCGATATAGCACATCTTCGAACTTTACCTGCTTGTGGACAAAAACAGACTCTGTGCAAAGTTTCAGCTCAATATCCCTATTTTGATACCCACCACCAAAGGATGGGGGTATATTCATTTTGTCATTCCGTTTGCAACACATCCAAATATCCATTTCCGACCCTACAAAGCATTTATATTCTTGATCAGCGTAAAAATCTAAGACGATCTAGACATGTCCGTCCGTCTGTCTGTGGAAATCACGCTACAGTCTTTAAAAATACAGATATTGAGCTGAAATTTTGCACAGATTCTTTTTTTTGTCCATAAGCAGGTTAAGTTCGAATATAGGCTATATCGGACTATATCTTGATATAGCCCTTATATAGACAGATCGGCCGATTTAGGGTCTTAGGCTCATAAAAGCCACATTTATTATCGGATTTTGCTGAAATTTGGGACATTCAGTTGTGTTAGGTCCTTCGACATCCTTCGTCAATTTGGCCCAGGTCGGTTCAGATTTGGATATAGCTGACATATAGACCGATCCGCCTATTTAAGGTCTTAGGCCCATAAAGCCATGATTATTACCCGATTTTCTTAAAATTTGAGACAGTGAGTTGTGTTAGGCCCTTCGACATCCTTCGTCAATTTGGCCCAGATCGGTTCTTATTTGGATATAGCTGCCATATAGACCGATCCTCCGATTTAGGGTCTAAGGCCCATAAAAGGCGCATTTATTGTCCGATGTCGCCGAAATGTGGGACAGTGAGTAATGTTAAGCCCCTTGACATACTTCTGGATTATGGGACAGATCGGTCCAGATTTGGATATAGCTACCATATAGACCGATCTTTCGGTTTTAGGTTTTGGGGCCATAAAAAGCGCATTTATTGTCCGATGTCGCCGCAATTTGGGACAATGAGTTGCTTAGGCCCTTCGACATCCTTCTTCAATTTGGGTCGGATCGGTCCAGAATTGGAAATACAATAGCTGTCATATGGACCGATCTCTCGCATTTATCGTCCGATTTTCCCGAAATTTGAGACAGAGAGTTAACTTAAGCCCCTTCACATATTTCTGCAATTTGTTCTAGATCGATCAAGATTTGCATATAGCTGCCTTATAGACCGATATCTCGATTTGAAGTCGATAAAGAAGAAATTTGACACATTGACTTATGTTAGGCTTTTCGACATCCATGTTGTATATGGATCAGATCGGTTTATTTTTAGATATAGCTTCTAAAAAGACCAATATTTTGTTAAACACAATTGAACAATGACTTGTACTTATTAGTATTTGGTCCAAATCGGATCATGTTTCGATATAACTGCTATGGGACATAAGGTATGCAAACGAAATGAAAAGTTAATAAACCCCTATCCTTCGGTGGTGGGTATAAAAACATTAAATATTTGTGTTTTAATGGAACTATAGGCGATGCAATACAACAAAATTGCATGTATTTTAAAGCAGGTCAACAATACCTAAACAAGGTAAACAAAATTTTAATAAAATTTTCGGTAGCGACAACGACAAACAAAGTTAACAAAATTTCAATAAAATATTCGATAACAACAAAATTTTAATGAAATTTTTTCTAAAGGCTAAATCTCAATGAGACTTTTTCTTAAGACAAAATTTTGATGAAACTGTTTCTAAGGACATCATTTTAATGAAATTTTTCCTACAGGCAAAAGTTTAAAGATTTATTAAATACATTTTTTTGAAATTTTTCCATTTTTTTTTGTAATGAAAAACAAAATTTTTAATAAATTTTTTTTTATTTTTTTTAATTTCAATGAAATTCTTTGTGAAAAAATATATAAAAGAAACTTGCTTCATAGACAACATATCAGTAGTATTTTCTCTAAAAACAATATTGTTATACAAATTTTCTTCGAGAAAAAGCTTCCCTAAAAATTTGGCTGTTTAGTGTCGTCCTTTTTCGTACTTTTTAGCAAAGATCCCTTGCTTAGACCAAACCATATTTGGATATAGACCTCATATACAGGGCTGTCCCGAAGAAAGGTCTTTCACCCAAAATGGCGTATTTATACCCTGCACCACAGTGGTGGTGGTATAATTTGTTGTCCGACCGACCAGGTCGCATTTGTTGTCCGATTTTCACAAAATTTTGCATAAGTGCCTTTTTGGTCCGATCCTTACAAAATTTGGCGCGAAGTGTTTTTTTTTAACGACCCAAAATGGTTGCAAAATTTTATTGAAATCGGTTCAGATTTAGTTATAGCTCCCATATATATCTTTCATCCGATATGCCCTTTTAAAGCTGTAGGAGCCGCAATGGCTGAAATTGCAATGGTGCGATCTCTACCAAATTCGGCATGAAATGTTTCGTGTAACGTCCCAATATGTGTGCACAATTTCATCTAAATCGGTTCAGATTTAGATAGAGCTCCCATATATAACTTTCGTCTGATTTGACCTATAAAGGCTGTAGAAGGCACAATTTTGGTCCGATCTTTACAAAATTTGGCATGAAGCGCTTTTTATGACCTCCCAATATGTGTGCAAAATTTCATCATAATCGGGTCAGATTTATATAAAGCTCCCATGTATATTTTTCATCCGATATGCCCTTTTAAAGTTGTAGTGGCCACAATTTTGGTGCCATTCTTAAAAAATTTTGACATGGAGCGTTTTATTCAACGTTCTCACATGTGTGAAAAGTTTCATAAAAATATATTTTTCATCCGATATGGCCTTTTAAGGCTGTAGAAGCTACAATTCTGGTCCGATCTTTACAAAATTTGGCATGGGCCGTTTTATTCAACGTCCTCATACGTGTGCAAAGTTTCATAAAAATCGGTATAGATTTAGATATATCTCCCATATATATTTTTCATCCGATATGGCCTTTAAGGCTGTAAAAGCCACAATTTTGGTCCGATCTCTACCAAATTTTTCATGAATACGTGTGCAAAATTTCATCAAAATCGATTTAGACAAAACTTCCATATATATCTTTTATGCGTTTCGACTTTTAAGGCTGTAGAAGCCACAATTTTCATACCATACCATGGTGGTGGGTTCCCAAGATTCGACCTGGCCGAACTTAGCTTTTTTATTTATTTTTTATAGTAAAGAGGATTTGATGAAGATGCGTTTTAAGTGAAATTTTAACAACATATGAGAACTTTAACGGTTGCTATACGTACTTCAAAATGGGTAATTTTTTTTAAAAACATTGGAAAACCCCCTCAAGTTTTCAAATCCCAGAGCCCATACCTTCCATTTGGGTTATGTTTTTTACTTTATATGTCATCTAAACTTATGCAAAATATTTTGGAACCAAACAATATTTGTAGCCATCATTGCCCGAAATGGGTAGGTTGAATTCTTTCTTTTAAAGACTCTTTGATCTGAATTAATTTGAATGTCGCTCTCAGAAAACTTCATTTCTTCCTAACTTTTGTTTTTATACACCCATTCTTCAGAAATTCATTCCAGAAATAGGACGAACAAATAAAAGCGTGTTAAGTTCGGCCGGGCCGAATCTTGAGAACCCACCACCATGGATTCTGCTAACATGTGGGAACTATAACTGGTTATGGACCGATTTAGACCGTATTTCGCACAGATGTTAAGAGTCATAATAGAACACTATAAGCATAACTTCAGCAAAATCGGATAAAAATCGCGTCTTGTATAGGCTCAAGAAATCAAATCGGGAGATCGGTTTATATGGGAGCTATATCAGGTTATACACCAATTTAAACCGTACTTTGCACAGTTATTGGAAGTCATAACAGAACACTATGTGCTTAATTTCAGCCAAATCGGATGAAATTGAGGCTTCCAGTGGCTCAAGAAGTCAAATCGGGGGATCGGTCATATGAGAGCTATATTAGGTTATACACAGATTTCAAACGTACCTGGCACAGTTATTGGAAGTCAACAGAACACTACATGCTTAATTTCAGCCAAATCGGATGAAAATTGAGGTTTCGAGGGGCTCAAGAAGTCAAATCGGGAGATGGGTTTATATGGGAGCTATATTAGATTCTTGACCGATTAAGAGCGTACATGGCACAGTTATTGGAAGTCACAATAGAACATTACCTGCAAGATTTCAGCCAAATCGGTCAGAAGTTGAGGCTTCCAGTGGCTCAAGATGTCAAATCGAGAGATCCGTTTATATGGGAGCTACATAAGGTTCTTGACCGATTTAGTCCGTACTTGACACAAATATTGGAAGTCATAGTGGACTACTGTCTGCAAGATTTCAGACAGATCGGATGAAAATTGAGGCTTCCAGAGGCTCAATAAGGTTTATATGGGAGCCATATCAGGTTCTTGGCCGATTTGAATCGTCCACAGTTGTTGGAAGTCAAAGCAGATTGTCAGCTAAATCTTACAAAAATTGCGGCATCCAGAGGCGCATGAAGTCAAATCGGGAGATCGGTTTATTTGGGAGCTATATCCCAATATGAACCGATATGGCCCATTTGAAATCCCCTATGACCTACATCTATATTAAGTATATGTGCAAAATTTCAATCGGCTAGCTTTACGTGTTCGACCGCTATCGTGATTTCGACAGACGGACATGGTTAGTTCAACTCAGAATGTCGGTCAAGAATATATATACTTTATGGGGTCGTAGGTCAATATTTAGAGGTGTTACAAACGGAATGACTAGATTAGTGCACCCCATCCTATGGTGGTGGGTATAAAAATTGCAAATATACTGAAGACGAAAATTCTGATCTGATCTCTTAAGGCATTTTTATACCCACCACCATAGGATGGTTGTATACTAATCTAGTCATTCCATTTGTACTACCTGAAAATATTGAGATGCATATATATTCCGTCCGTCCGTCAGTCTGTCGAAATCACGATAGCGGTCGAAGCGTAAAGCTAGGCGCTTAAAATTTTGCGCTAATACTTTATATTGGTGTAAGTCGTCGGGGATTGCAAATGGGCTATATCGGTTCAGATTTGGATATAGTTCCCATATAAACCGATCTCCCGATTTTATTTCTTGAGCCCGTGGAAGCCGCAATATTTGCCCGATTTAGTAGAAATTTTGCACATAGTGCTCTGTTATGACTTCAACAACTGCTTCAAGTACGGTTCAAATCGGTTTATAACCTGATATAGCTACCATATAAACCAATCTCCAGATTTTACTTCTTGAGCCCCTGGAAGCCGTAATATTCATTCGATTTGGCTGAAAGTTTGCACATAGCACTCTGTTATGAACTCCAATAACTATGCCAAGTACGGTACAAATCGGTCTGCAACCTTGTATAGCTCCCATATAAACCGATCTCTCGATTATCTTTGTACGGTTCCTAGAAGCCTTAACTTTGTTGGTTTGACAGAAATTTGGTATGTAGAATAAAATAATGCTCTTCAACTAAATTTAGTTTTTATAAATTTTTAGCAGAATGGTGGGTTCCCAAGATTCGGCCCGGCCGAACTTGGCACGCTTTTTTTTCACTCTATCCCACGACTTTGGTTAAGAATAATCAAATCGCTCACGTGCTTAAAGGGTGGAGTAAAGAAACAAATGAAAATGTATTAAGTTCGGTCGTGTCGAACTTTGGATAAATCGAATCTTATATACCATCCACCATGGATCGCATTTGTCAAGTTCTTTGCCCGATATCTCTTTATAGGTAAACAAAAGATAATGGATAAGAATTGCTATGCTATTGGAACTATACCAAATTGTGAAACGATTGAGGCCATGTTTGGTTTGGCTATTGTAGACCAGAGTGGAAGTCATTATTCAAAGTTTGGGTCAAATCGGATAATAATTGCGGCCAATAGTGGCCCAAGAATTAAAATCGGGAGATCTGTTTATATGGGAGCTGTATCAGTTAATGAACTGATTCGGAACATATATAACATGTATATTAAAGGTCATAGAAGAAGTCGTTGTGCAAAATTTCGGTCAAGTCGAATAAGATTTGTGCCCTCCAGGGGCTCAATAAATATAACATGGTGATCGGTTTATATGGGAGCTGTATCAGGTTATGAACCGATTTAGATCATACTTGGCTCAGTTATTAGAAATCAGTACAAACCATTTCGTGAAATAATTGCGCCCTCTGCGACTCAAGAAGTCAAGATCCGCGATCGGAATGGAAGCTATATCAGTTAATGAACCAATTTGAACGACACTTAGCGCAGTTGTGGAACGTTAGAACAAAACACTTCATACAAAATTACAGCCAAGACTGATAATAATTGCGCCTTCTAGAGGCTCAAGAAGTCGATATCAGTTTATTTGGCAGCTACATCTAAACATGAACGATTATTGCTTATTTACATTCCCAACCGAACGTAACTAATAGGAAGTATTCGTGCAAAATTTTAAGCGCCGGAAAGACGGACGAACGGGGCTAAATCGACCTAGCATGTTAAGACTTTCAAAATATATATTCTTTGTTGGGTCTCAGATTAATACTTCGATGTGTTACAAACGGAATGACGAAATTAGTATACCTCCATCCTATGATGACGAGGAATGCTTAGTTTTATACCCACCACCGTTTGTAACACCTCAAATTTTTCGCCTAAGACCCCACAAAGTATATATAGTATTCTATCTCGTCTCAACGTTCTTTGTCGATCAATCCATGTCCGTCCGTCAGTTAAAATCACGATAGCGGTCGAACGCATAAAGCTAGCCGCTTGAAATTTTCCACAGATACAAAAAAATTGATGTTGGTCGTTGATGATTGCAAATGGGATATATTGGTTCAGATTTAGATATAGTTCATAAATAAATCGATCTCACGAAATTTTGCATGTGGCATAAACTTTAGATGTGGTGTTCTGTTATGACTTTGCTAAGTACGGTCGAAATCGGCCAATAACCTCCCATATAAACCGGTCTTCCGATTTGATTTCTTGAGTCATTGGAAGCCTCAATTTTGTCCGATTTGGCTGAAATTTTGCACAAAGTCTTCTCTTATGGCTTTTAACAACTGTGCCGAGTAAGGTCCAAATTGGTCTATAACCTGATATATCTTTCATATAAACCGATCTTTCGATTTGACACTTTGAAACCCTACGAGCCACAATTTTTGTCTATTTGGAGGAAATTTTGCAGATAGTGTTCTGTTAGAAGTTCCAACATCTGTGCCAATTATGGTCCAATCAATCTTTAATGTGATATAGCTTCCATGTAAACCGGTCTCTCGATCACCCTTGCTCGGTTCCTAGAAGCTTTAATTTTTGATGGTTTGACCGAAGTTTGGTGTGTGGAATAAAATTATGCCCTTCAACTTACTTTATTTTGTACAAATTTTTAGCAGAATTCATGGTGGTGGGTTCCCAAGATTCGGCCCGGCCGAAGTTAGCACTATTTTCAGCGGTGTTTTCGAAGGCATTATTAATGAACTCTTTCAGCAGGTCTTATATAAGTGCTAATTGTAGAAGTGAAAGGTGATGCACTGTTAGCCAATGACACGTAGTATAAATTTGAAAGCGCGTATGTCTTTGGAATGCCTCCAGACTTCTTTGCGTGCATTTTAAAAAGCCTGCTGCACACCCTCTTCCCGCCGCTGGGAAGTAGCAATTGCCTTCTCAAAATTTAAATTTGTCATGATATAAAATTCTTACATTTAACTATTTAAATTGTTTTCCAATATACTATTCAACTACACAAAAAAATCATCTTTAAAAATGAATCGCCAAACTTTTGTTAAATTTGATAACAGTTATACTTCCAAATTTTTATAAACTACCATAAATTAATACCCGTGGCCTTATGTTTTTGCTGCGAAATACTAAAAGTTCACATCTAACTTCTATTCAACACACATGCACATGTATTTTCTTTAATAATGTATTTGTATCTGTGTGTCTATTTGTGTGCTTGCTTATAAACATATAAGTCCTTTGTTTAAGAGACAAATTGAAAGATCTGCGATAGTGGAAAATGTACAACGAGCACTCCTTTCAATAAACATATGCGAAGCCATTGAAGCACATACCTTGGGTGGTAACGAAAATCTTTTATGTATATATTTTTTGTATTTTAAGGTCAATACCAAACTTCCGTAGACAAAAAATTTGTGCACCTTTTGCTCAACTTAAATATAAGTTTCTATTCAAGACGATTTTGGTAAAGCTTTTCTCGGTGTATGAAGTTAATAACAACTATTCCCGGGCTTAGTAAGACACGGTATTCGAAACAGATTGAAAATTTACTTCTTAGTTAATGGTTTGACAGTTCCGCGTGATGAATTGCTAGGGAGATCAGATAACTAGAACACCGGGTTGTAGGTTTGATTCCCACCAGAGTCATTGGTCAGTCCCAATTAAGGTTTTTTAATAGACAAACAAGTAATAAGGCGTTAAGTTCGGCCGAACTTGTTGTACCCACCACCATGTGTATATATGTTAACCACCTTTCGTCAATATCCGGTGACAAATGCATACCTTACTTATAAGTGTATAACAAAATATTGGTCTTTTGAGTAGCTATGTCTAAAAATAAACCAATCTGAACCATATGCAACACGAATGTCGAAAAGCCTAACATAAGTCACTGTTTCAAATTTCAGTGAAATCGGATTATAAATGCCCCTTTTATGGGGCCAAGACTTTAAAACGAGATATCCGTATATTTGGTAGATATATCCAAATCTAGACCGATCAAGGCCAAATTTAAGAAATAAATCGAGTGGCCTAATACAACTCACTGTCCCAAGTTTCGGCGAGATCGGACAATTAAATTGAGAGATCGGTCTATATGGCAGCTATATCCACATCTGGACCGATCTGGGCCAAATTGAAGAGGGATGTCGGAGGGCCTAACACAACTCAATGTCCCAAATTTTGGCAAAATCCGACAATAAATTCGCTTTTAAGGGCGCGAGACCTTAAATCGAGATATAATTAATGTGGCTTTTATGCGCCTTAGACCCTATGATAGGTTAGGTTAGGTTGAGAAGAGGGTGCAGATATTAATCCGCCCCATTCCACTATGGACATACACCTAAGCCAGTAATGGGCTTGTTGTGTTCCGTGCTACTTACAAAATCCTTAATTGTTTTCAATACCACTCCCTTAACTTGTTCATGTCTGGTATTGTGTCTCGACCTAAATACCGGTATCTGTTAGACGCGAAAGCCGGGCATTGACAAAGGGTAAGCTCCATCGTCTCATCATCTTCCCCGCATGCCCTGCACATGCTATCACTTGCCGCACCTTACATAAGTGAGCTCGTAGTCCTGTGTGTCCCGTTATAAAACCAATAGCTATACTGACCGTCTAAGACCCTAAATCGGTGGATCGGTCTATATGGCAGCTATACTAAAATCTGGACCGATTTGGGCCAAATCGAAGTGCCTAACACAACTCACTGTCCCAAATTTCATCACAATCGGATAATAAATGTGGCTTTTTTGGGCCTAAGACCCTAAATCGGCGGATCGGTCTATATGGGGGCTATATCAAGACATAGTCCGATATAGCCCATCTTCGAACTTAACCTGCTTATGGACAAAAAAAGAATCTGTGCAAAGTTTCAGCTCAATATCTCTATTTTTGAGGATAGTAGCGTGATTTCAACAGACAGACGGACGGACATGTCGAGATCGTCTTAGATTCGAAAATTAATATTTCGAAGTGTTGCAAAGGGAATGACAAAGCGAATATACCCCCATCCTTCGGTGGTGTGTATAAAAACTGCGTAAGTGAGTTCGATTTAAGTCTGACACTGTAACCTTAACTTAGTAATTGGAAATTGTGAATTTACATTGTTGTCCAATTTGTGAAAACTATTGGTTTTGAGTAAAATTCTGCAGCCGTATCAGTGCTTTTATACCCTCCACCATAGAACGGGGTTACACAAATTTCGTCATTTCGTTTATGACACCTCGAAATATGCGTCTAAGACCCATAAAGTATATATATTCTTGTTCGTCATGACTTTTTAAGTCCATCTAGCCATGTCCGATCGCCTGTTCGTCCATCTCTCTGTCGAAAGCACGCTAACTTTTGAAGGATGAAGCCATTCGCCTGAAATTTTGCACAAATACTTCTTATTTGCGTAGGTCGGTTGATATTTTAAATCTGCCAAATCGGGCCATGTTTTGATATAGCTGCCATGTAAACCGATCTTGGTCTTGACTTCTTGAGCCTATAGAGGGCGCAATTCTTATCCGATTTCGCTCAACTTTTGTACGTGGTGTTGTGGTATCACATCCAACAACTATCCATCCAATTTGGTTGTAATTTTGCATATGTCGTTTTGGTATGACTTCCAACAAGTATGGTCTATATCAGTTGATCATCTGATATTGTTGTCATATAAACCAATCTCCCAATTCGACACTTTGAGCCACTGAAGGGCTAAATTTTTGATGTTGTTCATATATATATATAACAAGTAAAAAGGCGTTAAGTTCGGCCGGGCCGAACTTTGGATACCCACCCCTCGGGTATATATGTAAACCACCTTTCGTCAAAATCCGGTGCAAAACTCATACCTTATGTCCCAGAGCAGAAATATGTGGAGGGGCTTAACTTAACTCTTTGTCCACAATTTCGGCAACATCGGACAATAAATTCGCTTTTTATGGCCCCAAAACCTAAAACTGAGAGATCGGTCTATATGGCAGCTATATCCAAATCTGGACTGATCTGTGCGATAATGCAGAAGTATGTCAATGGGCTTAACTTAATTCACTGTCCCAAATTTCGGCGACATCGGACAATAAATGCGTGTTTTATGGGCCTAAGACCCCAAATCGGAAGATTGGTCTATATGGCAGCTATATCCAAATCTGGACCGATCTAAGCCATACTGACGGAGGATGTCGAAGGGTCTAAGACAATTCACTGTCCCAAATTTCAGCAAAATTGGATAATAAATGTGGCTTTTATAGGCCTAAGACCCTAAATCGAAGGATCGGTCCACATGGCAGCTATATCCAAATTCGGACCGATCTGAGCCAAACTAAAGAAGGACGTTGCAGGGCCCAATCCAACTCATTGTCCCAAATTATAGCAAAATCGGATAATAAATGTGGCTTTTATGGGCCTAAGACCCTAAATTTGAGGATCGGTCTATAGGGCAGCTATATCCAAATCTTAACCGAACTAAGCCATATTGACGGAGGATATCGAAGGGCCTAAGACAACTCACTGTCCCAAATTTCAGCGAAATTGGATAATAAATGTGGCTTTTATGGGCCTAAGACCCTAAATCGGAGGATCGGTCTATATGGCAGCTATGTCCAAATCTGAACCGATCTGAGCTAAATTGACGGAGGATGTCGAAGGGCCTAACACAACTCACTGTCCCAAATTTCAGCAAAATCGGAAGATAAATGTGGCTTTTATTTGCCTAAGACCCTAAATCGGCGGATCGGTCTATACCCATCTTCGAACTTAACCTGCTTATGGACAAAAAAAGAATCTGTGCAAAGTTTTAGCTCAATATCTCTATTTTTGAAGATAGTAGCGTGATTTCAACAGACAGACGGACGGACATGTCGAGATCGTCATAGATTTTTACGCTGATCAAGAATGTACAATATATACTTTACTAGCTGACCCGAGCCCGCTCCGCTGCGCCTTCTTTTACTTTATATGGAACAACATTTGTTAACCGTTTGTTTTCTTTTGACTCTCGATGTTACTAGTGAAATTCATAGAAATCGGTTCAGATTTAAATATAGCTGTAATATATGTGTTGCGACCGATTTTCCCTTCTAAGGCCACAGCAACCAAATTTATTGAACAATCTTGCCAAAGTTTTGTACATCGCTTTTATCGTAACCAACTACAACATTTAAATTTGGTCGAAATCGATTCAGATTTAGATAAAGCTCCCATATATATGTCCGTACGATTTTGAGAAATTTTGCAATTAAGTGCTCATTTGTTAATCGATTCAGATATACAAATATAAGGGCATTTACTGAACAATCTTGCCAAAATTTTGCAGCATTCCTCAATGACTACCACAATATCTAAGAAGTTTTGGTCGAAATCAGTTCAGATGTTGATACAGCTCCCATATATATGTTAATGTTCAGAATAATATATAGCTTCCACTTTGTAATTATAGGGTTGGTGTAATATTTTGGGTAATACAGTCCGCATCGTCAGACTCTTTTCTTTTCTTACTGGTTTTTATAGTTCTTTTTGTTGAACAAGTAAAAGCGTGCTAAGTTCGGCCGGGCCGAATCTTATATACCCTCCACCATGGATCGCATTTGTCGAGTTCTATGCGCGGTATCTGTTTTTAGGCAAACAAAGAATATTGAATAAGAACTGTTATGATATTGGAGCTATATCAAGTTAAAATCCGTTTCGGACCATAAATGAATGCTGAACATTGTAGAAGTCACTGTGTAATATTTCAGTTCATTCGGATAAGAATTGCGACTTGTAGTGAGCCCCTACAAGTCGCAAAATCGGGAGATCGGTTTATATGGAAGCTGTATCAAGCTACTTATCGATTCAGACCATAATAGACACGTATCTTAAAGGTCATCAGAGAAGCCGTTGTACAAAACTTCAGCCAAATCGGATGAGAATTGCGCCCTCTAGAGGCTCAAGAAGTCAAGATCCCAGATCGGTTTATATCGCAGCTATATCAGGTTATGAGCCGATTTCCGCCATACTCAGCACAGTTATTCGAAGTCGTAACAAAACACCTCATTTAAAATTTCAGCCTAATCGGATAAGAATTACGACCTCTAGTGGCTCAAGAGTCAAGATTCAAGATTTGTTTATATGGCAGCTATATCAAAACATGAACCGATATGGCGCATTTACAATCCCAACCTACACTTATAAGAAATATTTGTGCAAAATTTCAAGCGGCTAGTTTTACTCCTTCGAAAGTTAGCGTGCTTTCGTCAGACAGACGGACGGACAGGCGGACGGGCATGGCTAAGTCGACGAAATATGTCACAACGATCAAGAATATATGTACTTTATGGGGTCTCAGACGAATATTTCGAGTAGTAACAAACAGAATGACGAAATTAGTATACCCCCAGTCTTATGGTGGAAGGTATAATAACTTATTACCATGCCGCGGTTGCCAACTTATTTATTAGTTGGCAACCGTGGGCGATGTAATTTCTTTATTAATAAAAACCTCATTTGGTTTCAAACACTTTGATTTTACTACCACAATGGATTTTGCTAAAAACTTCCACAAATGAACTTAGTTGAGGCAAATTGGGAGATCGGTTTATGTGGGATCAATATCAGGTTATAGGCCGATTACGACAATGATGTTTGAAGTCATAATAAAACATTATGTGCAATATGTCAGCCAACTCAGATTAAAATTGCTCTTCCAGGTGTTCAAGATATTAAATCGAAGGACTAATTCATATGAGCTACGTCCAAATCTGAACCGATATGTCCCATTTGCAATCCCCAACGACCTTCATCAACAAGAGTTATCTGAGCAAAATTTTGGACATCTTTATTCGTTCGACTGCTATCGCGATTTCGACGGATGGATGGACGGATATGGCTTGATCCAGTAAGAATGTCAAGGCGATCGAGAATATCTGTGCTTTATGGGGTCGCAGATCAATATTTTGAGATGTTACGAACGCAATGACAAAATTAGTATACACCCCACTCCTCTGATGGTGGGCAAAATAAAAGTATTTATTTAATATGTTAATTTAGTTCTCTCCAACTACAAAGTAATATTCGCCCCAACCCAATATACTAAATTGTGTATATATAAAATAGATTTCTCCAGCTTCATTGCACATCAACATAACCTCATATTACTTGCGCTATTGTTCATGGTAACCATGTGCTTGTTTATGGAAGCAAATAATAAAAGTTGGCCCTTTTCCGTAAACAAGTCGGCGAAGAGAAAGTAATTTTCTTTATACCCCACAATTCCAGCACAAGCACTCTCCACAACTTCAAGAGAAGTAGTATTAGGATGTATGCACCAGTAGAGAATTTAATATTTATGAAAAGGACAACAAAACGTTTAGAAATCTATTAACTGGAAAGTAAGCAAAAACACAAACTTACCTGGCAATAAACAAGTCGGGCGGTTTCCTCCATATCTTCCATGCCATTTCATAGAGTGTGCCTTGCAGCGGCATATTCATCCGTAGTAGTAATATTCAAATTGACAATCTTTCATGAATGCATAAAATTACTTCCTCGTGTTTATTTCCGTTGCAGGTGATGACTTCTTAATGATGTGGCGGAGATTGAAACTGCATAACGAGAGTTATGAGGAAAAGAAAATTATAGATGTAATTAGCAATAGTAGGAACGAAGTAATATCCTTTAAGGTAAAGAGATTTCATTAAGGTGATTAGTGGTAGGGTAAACGAGACACATTCACAAATTGTGGTTAGGAAAGGTCATAATGCAAACATTAAGAAAATTAAAAAAAGCGAGTAAGAGCATGCTAAGTTCGGCCGGCCCGAATATTTTAATTTACATATCAAACTTCTGTCAAACCAGCAAAAATTAAAGCTTCTACGAACCAACAAGGATGATCGAGAAACGGTTTACATTGGACCTGCATCAGGTTATAGACTGATTTTGGCCGTATTTGGAAGTCGTACCAGAACATCGCATGCAGAATTTCAGCCTAATTGGACAAAAATTGCGGCCCAAGAAGTCAAATCGGGAGATCAGTTTATATGGGAGCAACAACAGGTTATAGACCGATTCGGACCGTACTTAGCACAGTTGTTGGAAGTCTTAACGGAACACCACATGCAAAATTTCAGCTAAATCGGACAAAAATTGCCGCATTCAGGGGCTCAAGAAGTCAAATGTGGAGATCGGTTTATATGGGAGCTATATCAGGTTATAGACCGATTCGGACCGTTCTTAGCACAGTTGTTGGAAGTCATAACGGAACACTACATGCACAATTTCAGCCAAATCGGACAAAAATTGCTGTCTGTAAGCGCTTAAGAAGTCAAATTGTCAGATCGGTTTATATGGGAGCTATAATAAGTTAAAGATCGATTTGGACCGTACTCAGCGCAGTTGTTGGAAATCACAAGGGAATACTGGTTGCAAGATATCAGCTAAATCGGACGAAAATTGTGGCTTCTATTAGCTGAAAAGTCAAATCGTGAGATCGGTTTATATGGGAGCAATATCAGATTATAGACCGATTCGGACCGTACCCAGCACAGTTCTTGGAGGTCAGAACAGAACACTGCGTGCAAAATTTCAGCCAAATCGGACGAAAAAAGCGGCTCGTAAGGGCTGAAGAAGTCAAATCGGGAGATCGGTTTATATGGGAGCAATATATAAATCTGAACCGATATGGCCCATTTGAAACCCCAACGACCAACATCTATATCAAGTATATGGGCACAAATTTATGCGGCAAGCTTCAAGCGTTCTACCGCTTTCATGATTTCGACAAACATGGCTAGATCGACTCAAAACGTCGAGACGATCAAGACTATATATACTTTATGGGGTCTTAGATGAATTTTTCGACGTGTTTCAAGCGGAGTGACTAGATTGATATACCCCCATCCTATGTTGATGGGTATAAAACAAGTAAAAAGGCGTTAAGTTCGGCCGGGCCGAACTTTGGATACCCACCACCTCGGGTATATATGTAAACCACCTTTCATCGAAATTCGGTGAAAATTTCATACCTTATACTCATATATCTCATACCGATTTGAACTATATACGACACGGATGTCGAAAAGCCGAACATAGGTCACTGTGTCAAATTTCAGTGAAATCGGATTATAAATGCGCCTTTCATGGGGCCAAGACTTTAAATCGAGATATCGGTCTACATGGCAGCTATATCCAAATCTGGACCGATTTGGGCCAAGTTGCATAAAGATGTCGAAGAGCCTAACACTAAGCACTGTCCCAAATTTCGGCGAAATCGGACAATAAATGTCTCTTTTATGGGCCCTAAACCTTAAATCCAGAGATCGGTCTATATGGCAGCTATATTCAAATCTGGACCGATCTGGGCAAAATTGAAGAAGGACGTCGAAGAGCCTTACACAATTTACTGCCCTAAATTTCATCAAAATCGGATAATAAATGTGGCTTTTGTGGGCCTAAGACCCTAAATCGGAGGATCGGTCTATATGGCAGCTATATCCGAATATGGACCGATCTGAGCCAAATTGACAAAGGATGTCGAAGGGCCTACCTCAACTCACTGTCCCAAATTTCAACAAAATCGGATAATAAATTTGGCTTTTATGGGCCTAAGACCCTAAATCGGCGGATAGGTCTATATGGGGGCTATATCAAGATATAGTCCGATATAGTCCATCTTCGAACTTAACCTGCTTATGGACAAAAAAAGAATCTGTGCAAAATTTCAGCTCAATATCTCTATTTTTAAAGACTGTAGCGTGATTTCAACAGACAGACGGACGGACATGGCTAGATTGTCTTAGATTTTTACGCTGATCAAGAATATATATACTTTATAGGGTCGGAAATGGATATTTCGATGTGTTGCAAATGGAATGACAAAATGAATATACCCCCATCCTTCGGTGGTGGGTATAAAAAGAGAAAGCGTGCTAAGTTCGGCTGGGCCGAATCTTGGTTTCCCATGACCATGGATTCCACTAAAAACTTACCCTTATTAACTGAGAATGTATTTGAATTATTTTGTTCTCAAGAAGTCATATCTGGATATCGATACTCAGGAGTGCCTACATTACCATATCGACCGCTTCAGATAAAACTTGGCACTGTGTCATACAATAGGTTTTTGGGCCAAATTTCAGCCAAGTCAGTTGAAAATTAAGGCTTCTAAGGGCTGAAGAAGTCAAATCCCGGGATCGGTTATTTGGGGGCTATATCTATTAAGAATTCTTGCTTGAACCGTTGAGTGGAGCCGACGTTGTGTTATTTCGCTCCGCAAGAATGTTTCTGTAACTCGAAATAGGTAATTATTTTTGAAAGAACAATTTAAGTCACTCACGGATAGTTCCGATTGTGTTACCCATTAGGTGGTTGATGATCTGCGTCTGTTTCCAGTGGAGCGGCAGATCTAAATCCCGGGAGTAGTCTTAGAATTTACTCCAAAGATCCATTACCTGCGGTGGTGGTATCAGGTCGTAGCATGGTGTCTGCTACTGAAACCTCGACCGGTGGAGCGGCTACTCCAGGCTCCACTAGCCGACAGACGACTGGTCAGCAGGGACTTTTGAAGATAACACGTGGTTCGTGTCTTAGTGATAAGGCTGAACTTATTCGTTCTTCGCATGCCTATAGTTTGCCTAGGCCATTGATCTTCCTTGGAAATCCGATACGCTCTTAAAGAGGTTGGAATAATTGACGCCGCATCGCTCTAAGGTTTATTGAAAGGTTTGGTGCGAATGATCTCTCATTGTTAGGGGAGAAGAGACTCCCTTAATTGGTCTCGGGGATTCGCTGCACAGGCCACCCCAAAGACCACATATCTAAAGAAGTGAACTGCACCATGTGAAAAGACAAGGGGCAAACAAAGACCGCCATGGTGGACCCCAGAGCTGGTTGGTCTTAGGAAGGACTGCAGAAAAGTCTTCATCTGGGCGAATGCCACAAGAAAAGGTCAGAACAAATTCTCGGTGGAATTCTGCAGCTCCGTTGAGGATTCATCTGAGACCTCTAGGCTAAGGAACAGTCTGTCCCCGAGACCTTTTACGGTGGGGTTTATTAAG
This sequence comes from Stomoxys calcitrans, assembly GCF_963082655.1. Lineage (NCBI taxonomy): Eukaryota > Metazoa > Arthropoda > Insecta > Diptera > Muscidae > Stomoxys > Stomoxys calcitrans. The sequence goes on along the minus strand of NC_081555.1, from coordinate 77,565,018 downwards.
AAGTCAGATAATAAATGGACAATGTCTAGTGAGGAAACACTAAAATTACTCGTGGCGCCAGAGGAGGTTGTCACTTGTATGCATTTGTCAGATGTTATTGAGGAAATGGTGTCTGAGCCGAAAATCCTTTGGGCGATGAAAAGTTTCTACTCCTTAAAATCGCCTGGCCCTGATGATGTATCACCAGTTGAATTACAAGCAATGTCTGATATGCTGGTTCTTTGGCTTAGGAAGATATACTATGCTTTTATCGGTGTGTCATATGTACCTGTGGGATGGAGAAACACAAAGGTCGTTGTGATCTGTGGATCTAAAAAGATTTGTCAGCAGAGGAACACCTCAAGGAGGTGTTCTGTCTCCTATATTTTGGAATATAGCCAATATATGTCTCTGGAAGAAAAAGGTGTAAAGTGGTCGCGTATGATGATGACGTGGCAATTGGCGTTAGGGGAAAGTTTCCCAGCACTCTTAGAGATATACTTTAGGAAGCTCTACGTGCAACAGCAAAGTGGGCTATCGAAAGTGGTCTAGGTATAAATCCGTGCAAGACAGAAATAGTTCTTTTCAGCAGGAGATACAAGTTGCCTACAGTGGAACCTGTCTCCTCGGGTAGAGAGAATGTGTAGTGAATAAACTTGTTTAAACCGAAGCCTTTGGGGTCGATGCATTCCGGCTTAAGGGTGTGGGCGACGACACTGTGGAACAGCGAAATACCGATAATTTTTTGGAATATCCGGATAATGCGAGACGAGGCTATTACTGAAAGGAAGTATGAAGGGGGCCAGCATTGCTTTCGGTATCATAACGGGACACATAGGACTACGATCTAATTTATCACATGTGTAGGCCATGTGGGGATGATGTTGAAGCGTTGGAGCATTTCCTATGTCATTGCCCGGCTTTTGCGACTAACAGACACCAGCACTTAGGAGGGGACACAATACCAGACATGAACTAACTTAGGGGAGTGGTATGGAAAACAATTAAGAATTTTGTAAGTAGCACGGAATTCCTAACTTTCGAGGTTACTTTTAATCATTTTGAGCGCACAACAAGCCTATTGCCAGCTTAGGTATTTGTCCAAAGTGACATGGGGCGGATTAATATCCGATTTTCACAGATTGAGAAATTTGGTCTAGAAGGAACAATAGTCTATACAATTTTTATACCCTACACCACTATTTCGGTAAAGGGTATGGTAACTTTGTGCATTTGTTTGATATCGGAAGGGGGCGGACCCCCGATTCGACCGATAGGAACAATATGGGACTCAAATGAATGGTATACGAGAGTAGTAACTTGATTTTAAAAATTGGGTCCAGGTACGTGGGGGCCAACCCAACCCCAAAACCCCCTCAAATAGACATTTTGGACTATAATGACAATGTTGAACTCAAATAAAAAGTATTAGGGAATGAATTGTGAATATTGATTAGAAGGAGCTATAGGCTATAGGATTTGTTGATATCGTAAGGGGGCGGACCCTCTTTTTATCAGAAGAGCACCAACCAAAAATAAAAGTGAGCCGATCGGGACAATATAAAAGGTAGTCTAGGGAGCTAGGGGGCCGCCCCGACCCAAAACCCCTCCTCAAACGGGAATATTTGCCTATAGTATTTGGGAATAGATAAACATATTGTTCTGAGGAAATACTCGTACATATGGTATTAAGAAAAAAATATATTTTACGCGAAGTGTTAATGAAGGCGCAGCGGAGCAGGCCGGGTACAGCTAGTTCTATATAAAAAAACACAGTAGCTTATTTCCGTACATTCCAGTTCCATATTCTACAAATTGATAAATACGGACTAATTTCGCAATTTAAAAACTTTAAATGCCAAATTTCATTTTAATTTCAAGAAAATAAAAACAAGACTTCTTATTAACTTTAAATCTTAAATACGCTGCATTTTTTTATATCAGAGAAAAGCTGTAAGAATTTGATACTTGAATAATATTAAATTTCAATCCACTTTAAATTAAAAACCGTGTTGGTTTGAAAACTCCGTCTCATCTCACTGGGAAACTCAATAACCTACTAACCGCAAAACCTTGTATTGACCCTAAATAAAATTGAATTCAAATATTTTCTTTATTAACAGAGGGGTACAAATAACGTATTTAATATAATTACAAACCATTTTTCACCATTTATTGTCTTTTTCACCCATACCAAGGGGTTGGAACAATACAAATATTGTAGCGTAAATTAATCATAACAAATGGTGATTAGCAAGCAATCGTTTGACTTCCAACCAACACAATTATTTTGCCTTTTTGCCGCAATATCGCACCCTCCCCTCCGAGCGTTCTGTATAATAATTTAATAGCACTTCAACTCTGTACAATTGAGTAAATAAATAGATTGCAATAAATTAAATGAAAGATTGAATTATGACGAGTTCGCTTACAGTTGGCATAAAAACCGTGTAAAATAATTATAGGGAAATGATGAATTGCAAAGCAAGCGATAAACAAGGATATTTGATTACACCGTTTAAGTAAAATTTTTAAACAAGTAATAACACATATTGACTGCAGACCTCTTTCTTAGGAAAGACTGAAAATTTTAATCATTCAAAAGAGTGATAGTTGGTGGTGGCATTAGGACCCAGAAATGAAATCCATCAGCCTTACTATTTCGGCCTCAATAGGAACTTTTAGTCCTGTAAAAATTCTCTGCCATCGTAGAGCAAAATTGAAAACTTTGCCCATGAACATTCCACTAAGGAACAGGGGCAAACTTCTCACATATCAATGAGTGCAGTCCGATTCAAGTTTAAGCTCAATGATAAGGGGCCTCCTTTTTATAGCCGAATCCGAACTGCGTGCCGCAGTGCGACACCTCTTTGGAGAGCAGTTTTACATGGCATAGTACCTCACAAATGTTGCCAGCATAAGAAAACCACCGCTGAAAATTTTTTCTGATGGGCTCGCCAGGATTCGAACCCAGGCGTTCAGCGTCATGGGCTGACATGCTGAATTGTGCGCTACGGTGGCCTCCGTAGAGGCATAGGTTTATCAAAACTCACTGTTTCAAATTTCATCCAAATCGGATGAAAAGTGCTCCTTTTAAGGTCTCAATACTCTATATCGGGAGATCGGTCAAGATGGCAGCTATATCCAAATATAGTCCGATCTGGACGACATTTAACAAACAAGTGTAGAAATCTACCAAAACTCACTGTTTAAAATTTCGTCCAAATCGGATGAAAAATGCTCCTTTTAGGGGCTAAATACTCTATATCCAGAGATCAGTCTAGATGGAAGCTATATCCAAATAAGGTCCGATCTGGACGATCGCCAAATTTCTCCGCAATGGGATGAAAAGTTCTCCTTTTATAGGCTCATTACACTATATCGGGAGATCGGTCTATATGGCAGCTACCGGAATCTACTGGAACTCACTGCGCCCAATTTCTTCGAAATTGGATGAAAAATAACTAATTTATTGCCCCTAGACTTTAAGTCTGGAGATCGGTCAATATAGCGTCTATGCAGCTAAAATCCGATTTTATGAGATCAGAAGATCAGGTTTATATACAAAGATTACGAAATCTTCAAAAAATGTTTGGAAAATATTTTTATGCCCAAGATATCTGCAAAATGTAAACATCCACCTTCTGGGTATAAATGAGTAAATACCCGGGTATTTACCCAATTTTCCGATTAAGAACCTTTTGGGTGTTTACCCATCGCCCACCTCTACACATTACCAATGAACAAAATGAAACAATGATCATATACCTTGATAAACATCTCTCGTTTTATGTACAACTTAGTGAAGGTAACTCGTTTAGAATCGAATGTACAGTGGTGATCACATAAATAGGGACACATTTTAATTTTAAAGAATTTAAGTTTCATTACAATTAAATGATAACAGGTAAAAGTGTGCTAAGCGTGCGAATCCTGTATACCCTCCACCATGGATCGCATTTGTCAGTTCTTTGCCTGGTATCTCTTTATAGTCAAACAAAGGATAATGGATAAGAAGTGCTATGCTTTTGGAGCTATATGAGGTTATGGACCGATTCGGCTCATACTCGGTTTTAATGTTGAAGGCTATATTATTCCTGTCGGAGGTAACATAATGGGCATGGGGTGGTTTTTCATGGTATGCTGTGGTTCCTAAAAGTAAGAATTCTTCGTTGAATGGCCTACTCTTAATAATGGTATCCACGATACGTTTCATGGGTTTGAGTAGAAATGACATACGGCTTATTGATCTGTAAGCCCTAGGTGTCGCATAACTTGCCTTGCCAGGCTGCGCAAATAGTGGCCAAATGGGGTGCCAGATAGTCGGCCTCCTTCTGTAGTAATGCCGGAAATATTCCAACAGGTCCAGGTGACTTAAATGGTTTGAAGCTCCTCAAGGCATCCTTTACATAAATTCTGTAATGATAAACCTTCGATCAACTCCATTATTCCAAGATTCCGGTGTCTCCGTGACACCCGTCGTAACTTGTGGAATATTCGTTATTATCAGAAGCCTTAACATGCCCTCCGTCGTCTCTGCCCTCCATCTCCATGTTGTCTACTAACATTTTAGTTTGGACACAGGCTTTCGTGAGAAATTTTTCATCTTGGCGACGTCATTGAAGCTATCGACCTGTCCGCAGAAAAGCTTCCAAGAGGCACGATTTGTCGCTGTGGTAATTTTATTGTATTCCTTGAGCCGTGTGTAATACATATTCCAAATAACTTCCACTTTTTTACGACCTGCTCTGTTATAAAGTCTGCGGACCTCTTTCCCATTGTTGCGAATCTCTCCGATTATTCAGGGTTTTTCTTGGGCTGATTTCCTTTCTCGTAATCCTGTTGACATTGTCGTCAATGTCTTCTATGCTTGGCAATCTAAATAATCTTGCGCAAATCTTATTCTGAGTAGTGTTCCGAAATTTGTCCAGTTTGTCTTGAACTTATTACGGAAGCTTATCGGACAATGCGTCGTATGAAGCAGGGGTATCAGCACAAAAGGAGAGAGAAGAAACGTCTATTCGGCAAAAAGAAATGGAACGGCGTGAGTGTTAGCAAGTTGAAATGTACAGGAGTCAGACCAAAATTCGGATATAATACCAAAGAATTAAACATTAAACTGATGGCTTTGATGCAGGCACATCCTCCTGCAGAGACAAAGAAGGACATCTGGTAACTGACGCAGATGTGCTGAGGATATGGAAAGAATGTTTTACCCCATCTGCTAGTGTCCGACGGTGGCGACGAAGAGGACTGCGGTAACCGATCCCTGATGACGGTATAGAAAGTTTATCTCCTAGTCTGAAAAAGGTACGAGTAGTTGTTATTCGACTGAAGAACTACAAGGCAGCAGGAGCCGACGGGTTAGGTAAGGTTTGGTTAAAAAGAAGGTGCGGATATCAGTCGGACCCATGCCACTATGGGCACACATATGCCAGTAATCGGCTCGTAGTGCGCTCAAAATAATAAAGAGTAACATCGAAAGTCAGAAATTCTGTTCTGCTCACAAAATCCCTAATTGTCTTCCATACCACCCTTCTTAGTTGCCTTATGAATGCCATTGCTTCCCCAACTAATTGTCGGTGTCTGTTAGCAGCGCAAACCGGGCAATGAAATAGGAAATACTCCAACGCCTCATCATCTTTCCCGCATGCCCTACACATGTTATCATTTGCCACACCGATTTTGCATAAGTGCCCCATCTCCTGCCTGCTTTGCTTTCCACACCAGCCTTTGCAGCTCCGACGTCGGTGGCGGTGTTTGAGAGTTGAAAGCAGATTAGGTATTGGCAAGTCAATGTTGACTGTCGTTGACAACTCTGGTTAAAATATATAAATGAAATTTCTATGACAAATAACACAGGTCCTCAGCCCAGTACCAGACATAGCATAGAATTATTGGTAGTGGATATGGTTCAGTCCATAAACTTTATTTCGAGTCGTCCATGGCTCCTGAATTAAGGCAATATGAATCTTGCCCTTGCTGATTTTCTAAATCAGAGCGTGTGTAGCAGTCTCGCTCCGGTGGAGGTTTATCTGGACAACCTCAATCATTTGTCCTCTAGTCAATGGGCTTCTTGGGAGTGGGTGATGATCTAATCGCCCGCTGCCTGGTCATTACGCTGCATTGACTTTCCTGTCACTGTACTGCCTAATGTTTTCGTATTATGTTCCTTGCTAATCCCAGTCTTCCGAAACTTGAGAAAGTCGGTAAAGATTCCATCGTTGGGTGGTTGATTGTTAGGCTGTATTGAGTTTTCCGTCTCTGTACTGCCTGATGTTTCAATACTAGGATCTTTTCCAGTCTTAAATGGGCTTCTAGAGAGTAGGTGATAGCTTCATCTTCGGCTCCATGTCCGTTAGGCTGCATTGAGACTCTTGTCGCTGCGCTGTCTGGTGTTTCAATATTAGGTTCTTTACCTATCCTAGTCTTCCGAATCTTAAAGTCGTTGATGGCAGAAGGGTTACCCGGTTAACTATTCAATACCGTAGGTGACACACTGCTAAGGGGTATGCATCAGCTTGTCTGCGCGATATAGTTAGAATAACTCATCCCGATGATTAGAACCTCAGCATACTATGTCATGTACACAAGAAAGGAGACAAAACGGAATGTGCCAACTAGAGAGAATACAATATAATTCGAGCGTACTATGTGAAAGATTAAAACCTAAAGTCAATGAGATAATTGGGCCCTAGGCTTTAGACCTGGTAAATCTACCCTAGACCAGAAATTCACACTGCGCTAAATCCTTGAATATACCAGAGAAGGACAAATCAAGATCTACCATCACTTTGTTGATTACAAAACCACTTTCGTTACCCCAAAGCGTTCAAAGGTATTTCAAGGCATTTCTGAGTTTGGCATTTCTGATAAGACCCTGCAGGATGACAATTGCTGAAACACGTTCCTCAGTAAGAAGACACCGCTACTAACGGTGTTGTTATACGGTTCCGAGGCATGTGAAAGCAGACGAGGCAATGCTTAGAGTGTTTGAGAGAGAACGATTCTTCGTAAAATATATGGACCAGTTAGAGTAAATGGAGAAGGAGGTCAGTATAGCTATTGATATCATAACGGGACACACAGGACTACGAGCTCACTTATGTAAAATCTGTGCGGCAAGTGATAGCAAGTGTAGGTCATGCGGGGAAGATGATGAGACGTTGGAGCATTTCCTTTGTAATTGCCCGGCTTTTGCGTCTAACAGATACCGGCACTTAGGGGAGTGGTATTGAAAACAATTAAAGATTTTGTAAGTAGCACGGAATTCCGAACTTCAAATTTTCTTTTTAGAGGTTACTTTATAGCTTTTAGAGCGCACAATAAGCCGATTACTGCCTTAGGTGTATGTCCATAGTGATATGGAGCGGATTAATGTCTGCGCCCTCTTTTCGACCTAACCTAACCTAGAGTTAATGGAGCATAGAGGCGTCGAATGAATCACGAGCTGTATGAGCTGCATCACGATGATGTCACAGCTACACGTATCAAAATACAAAGTTTGCGTTGGCTAGTTCATGTTGTCAGAATGGATGAAGAAGCTCCAGCAAAGAAGCATTTTGAAGGCAATAACGGTGGTACACGCAAACTGGGGCGACCAAAAGCCCAATGCAAAGATCAAGTGATGAGAGACACTTTGAAACTTATTGTCAGAGATTCTAGAATAAGCACAAAAGATTGAGGCGCATGGAACGCTATTTTACGTTCGGCTTATGGGACAAATGTTCTGTCATAGCCAATTAAAGTAAAGTAAGGAACACTTGCAAGTTGTTGGGCTGTTTGAAGCGATCTAGTGGTTCAACGGTAGGAACTAGAAAACATCTTCCTTCTACTGTGGTATCACAATGGACGAAAATGTCTAAGTGAGTCTAATTGCAGACTGTCACCTAACCTTATGTAAGGTAACAGACCGATTTGAAGCATATTTGGCTAGTTGAGAGTCACAACAAAAATTCAGCAAAATCGGGTAACAATTGCTACCTCTTGATGCTCAAGATGTATAATCCGAATACCAGTTTAAATGCCAGCTATATCAGGTGATGGATTGATTTGAACCATACTTGACATGGTTGTTGAAGTCATAACAAAACACTACGTGCCAAATTTCATCCAATTCGGATAACAATTGCGTCCTCTGGAAGCTCAAGAAGTATAATCGGCAGATCGATCATTTACAATCCCAACTGACCTACATTAGTAAGAACTATTATTGCAAAATTTCAAGCGGCTAGCTTTACACCATCGAAAGTTAGCGTGTTTTCCACGGACGTACTGACGAACAGACATTGCTATATCGACTTAAAATACTTTATGGGGTCTTAGGCCAATATTTCGGAGCCTTACAAGCGGAATAGCGAAGATTGTATACACCCATCCTATGGTGGAGGGTATAACAAAATAGAAAAGAAATATATATATGAACTCCACCAGAGGTTTATACTTATTTCGTCATTCCCTTTCTAACACATTGAATTATTCGTCTAAGACACCATAATGTAAATTTGGCTGGCTAGTACCATATTTGGGCTCCGAAATCTGGTGAGCAAGCACGACATATGGTTTTAAACCTAATACCCATAAAACCAAATTAATGATTGTAAGCAAAAACACCACCATAGCGCAGAGGTTAGCATGTCCGCCTATGACGCTGAACGCCTGGGTTCAAATCCTAGCTAGCTCGCATTTTTATACCCACCACCATAGGATGGGCGTATGCTTATCTAGAGACCGATTTACATGCGAGCTATAACAGGTTATAGACTGATCTGGACCGTACTAGGCACAGTTGTTGAAAGCCATAACAAATCAATACATGCTAAATTTCAGCCAAATCGGACATAATTAGGGCTTGTAAGGGCTCAAGAAGTCAAATCGGCAGATCGGTTTACATGGAAGCTAAATCAGGTTAAAGATCGATTTGGACCGTACTTGGCACAGTTGTTGGAAGTCTTAACAGAACACAACATGCAAAATTTCAGCCAAATTGGAGAAAAATTGCGTCTCTAAGGGGCTCAAGAAGGCAAATCGGAAGGTCGACTTCTTGGGCCTGTTGACAACGCAATTACCAACTAATTCGATTTTTATTTTGCACGTGAAGTTTTGGTATGACTTCTAACAATTGTACGCACAATGGATTAAGTAGGTCCATAACATGATATAGCCGCCAAATGAACCTATCTCCCGATCAGGTGTATATGATTCGGTACAGCCGAACTTAATGCTCTTTTACTTGTTCATTAAAAATTGTCCTGTCTTCAAGTTGATTTTTCGATAATATTATATAGATTCTATCAATAATATAAAAAAGTGCAATTGTTTACACTTTTTCCGAAATTAAATTTTTCCTTGGCTTAATTTACGAAAAATTTTAATAAAATTATCACAGGCAAGTTTTTGCAAAATTTTATGTTTTTGTATTATTTTGTAGAGTCAAAAAATCCATTACCAGCAAGGAAACGCAAAAGTCGGGCGAAGTCGGCTATATAATACCCTACACCACCGAGTCAACTTACACACTACTTTCAATATATGAAACCTATGTTGAAATCTAGTCAGACTTTAATTTTGCATACCTGAATATAACATTGCAAGAATTTTTTCGATTTTCGAATTTTTGTAAAGATCGGACGAAAATTTTACAGCCTTAAAGGTCATATCAGCTGAAAGATATGCATGGAAGCTTTATCTAAATCTGATTCGATTTTAATTTAATTAGGTATTAGCACGTAAAATAAAACATCTCGTGTTAAATTTTGTAAGGTTCGGACCAAAACTGGCTACTACAACCTTAAAAGACCACATCGAATGAAAGATATATAAGGGAGCCATATCTAAATCTAATCCGATTTTGATGAAATTTCATACATATTTTTGAACGTGACAAAAAGCACTTCACCCCAAATTTGGTAAAGATCGGAGCAGAATTGTGGCTTCTACAGCCTATATAGGTCAAATCAGATGAAAGATATTTATGGCAGCTAAATCTAAATCTGATCCGATTTTGGTGAAAATTTGCAAACAAGCAACAAATTTTGCCCATGAACATTCCACTAAGGAACAGGGGCAAACTTCTCACAAATCAATGAGTGCAGTCCGATTCAAGTTTAAGCTCAATGATAAGGGGTCTCTTTTTTATAGCCGAGTCCGAACGGCGAGCCGCAGTGCGAAACCTCTTTGGAGAGAAGTTTTACATGGCATAGTACCTCACAAACTTCGCCAGCATTAGGAGGGGAAAACCACCGCTGAAAATTTTTACTGATGGTCTCTCCAGGACTCGAACCCAGGCGTTCAGCGTCAACGGCGGACATGCTAACCTCTGCGCTACGGTGGCCTCCAATTTTGCTATCATATTAAAACGTCACACAAAACATTTCATACTAAATTTTCTAAGGATAGGACCAAAATTGTGGATACTAAAGAATTAAAAGGCCAAATCGGATGAAAGCTATATGGGAGATGTATCTAAATCTGAGCCGATTTTGATGAAATTTTGAACATATATTGGGACGTCAAAAATAAACACTTGGTGCCACATTTGGTAAAAATCGGAACAAAATTGTGGCTTCTACAGCTTGAAAAGGGCATATCGGATGAAAAATATAAGATAAATATAAATATAAATCTGGGCCGTTTTTTCCAAGTTAAAAGCATTCGTCCTTGAACCAAAAAAGTGACATGTGCAAAATTTTATGAAAATCGGTAAACAAATGCGACCTATACCTTGATTACAAGAATATATGGACAGATAGCCAGACGGACATAGCTACATCGTATCAGAAAATGATTCTAAGCCGATCGGTATACTTAAGAATGGGTCTAGCTCTCCTTCTTAGCTTTGCAAACAAATATAAATGCGACCTCTTGTCTGGTTACAAGAAGACTTTGACAGGCTAAATCAAATCAGGAAGCAATTCTTAGGTGATCAGTACACTTTTACTGCAGTAGAAGTGTAGAGTAGAATGGAAGTCTTTTACAGCAGCAATAAACCATCGAAATTTGTTATTCAAATTTGCAAAAATGATTGCAATCTCACAGTTTCTGTCTGGGAAAAATGGGAAAGCAGATATAAATGCTGTTTCAGCAAACATGAGGTTGCTGTCTTAGCAAACATTTTTGTATACTATTTCAACTGGCAAACTCTGCTATTTTTAAACCCTCCACCATAAGATGGGGGGTATACTAATTTCGTCATTCTGTTTGTAACTACTCGAAATATTCGTCTGAGACCCCATAAAGTATATATATTCTTGATCGTCGTGAAATTTTAGCCATGTCCGTCCGTCTGTCCGTCCGTCCGTCCGACCGTCCGTCCGTCCGTCTGTCGAAAGCACGCTAACTTCCGAAGTAGTAAAGCTAGCCGCTTAAAATTTTGCACAAATACTTCTTATTAGTGTAGGTCGGTTGGTATTGTAAATGGGCCATATCGGTCCATGTTTTGATATAGCTGCCATATAAACCGATCTTGGGTCTTGACTTCTTGAGCCTTTAGAGTGCGCAATTCTTATCGGATTGGGATGAAATTTTGTACGACGAGTTTTGTTATGACATCCAACAACTGTGCCATGTATGGTTCAAATCGGTCCACAACCTAATATAGCTGCCATATAAACCGATCTTGGGTCTTGACTTCTTGAGCCTCTAGAAGGCACAATTCTTATCCGATTAGAATGAATTTCGTTATGATATCCAACAACTGTGCCAAATATGGTTCAAATCGGTCCATAACCTGATATAGCTGCCATATACACCGATCTGGGGTTTTGACCTCTAGAGTGCGCAATTCTTATCCGGTTGGAATGAAATTTTGCACGACGTGTTTTGTTACGATATCCAATAACTGTGCCAAGTATGGTTCAAATCGGTCTATAACCTTATATAGCTGTCATATAAACCGATCTTGGGTCTTGACTTCTTGAGCCTCTATAGGGCGCAATTCTTATCCAATTTGAATGAATTTTGGCACGTAATATTTTTTTAATGTATCCAACAACTGTGCCAAATATGGCTTAAATCGGTTCATAACCTGATATAGCTGCCATATAAACCGATCTGGGATCTTGACTTCTTGAGCCTCTAGAGGTCGCAATTATTATCCGATTTGCCTGAAATTTTGTACGACAGATTCTCTCATGACCATTACCATACGTGTTTATTATGGTCTGAATCGGTATATAGCCCGATACAGCTCCCATATAAATCGATCTCTATATTTTACTTCTTGAGCCCAAAAAGGGCGCAATTCTTATTCGAATTGGCTGACATTTTACACAGGTCTCCAACATATAATTTAATTGTGGTCCAAACCGGACCATATCTTGATATCGCTCTAAAAGCAGAACAAATCTTTTCTTATATCTATGTTTTGCCTAAGAAGAGATGCCGGGAAAAGAACTCGACAAATGCGATCCATGGTGGAGGGTATATAAGATTCGGCCCGGCCGAACGGCCGAGCACGCTTTTACTTGTTAATATAAATATCGACTAAAATATTGAAGACGTATTACTTCTGAACTGATAAAAAATATTGTTTTTATACCCTCCACCATAAGATGGGGGGGGTATACTAATTTCGTCATTCTGTTTGTAACTGCTCGAAATATTCGTCTGAGACCCCATAAAGTATATATATTCTTGATCGTCGTGACATTTTATGTCGATATAGCCATGTCCGTCCGTCTGTCCGTCCGTCAGTCTGTCGAAAGCACGCTAACTTCCGAAGGAGTAAAGCTAGCCGCTTGAAATTTTGCACAAATAGTTCTTATTAGTGTAGGTCGGTTGGTATTGTAAATGGGCCATATCGGTCCATGTTTTGATATAGCTGCCATATAAACCGATCTTGGGTCTTGACTTCTTGAGCCTCTAGAGTGCGCAGTTCTTATCCGATTGAAATGAAATTTTGCACGACGTGTTTTGTTATTATATCCAACAACTGTGCCAAGTATGGTTGAAATCGGTCCATAACCTGATATAGCTGTCATATAAACAGATCTGGGGATTTGACTTCTTGAGCTTCTAGAGGGCGCAATTCCTTTCCGATTTGGCTGAAATTTTGCATGACGTATTTTATTTTTACTTTCAACAACTGTGTCAAATAAGGTTCAAATGGGTTCATAACCTGATATAGCTGCCATATAAACCGATCTGGGATCTTGACTTCTTGACCCCTAGAGGTCGCAATTATTATCCGATATGCCTAAAATCGTTCTCTCTATTTTACTTCGTGAGTCCCAATGGGCGCAATTCTTATACGAATTGGCTGAAATTTTACACAGGTCTCCAACATATAATTTAATTGTGGTCCGAACCGGACCATATCTTGATATCGTTTTAATAGCAGAGCAACTCTTTTCTTATATCCTTTTTTGCCTAAGAAGAGATGCCGGGAAAAGAACTCGACAGATGCGATCAATGGTGGAGGGTATATAAGATTCGGCCCGGCCGAACTTAGCACGCTTTTACTTGTTTTTATTCTTTATGTTTATTTATATTTGCCTATTAAGGCCAGTCATGTGTTTCGATTACTTTAGTCATTTTTTCTAAATGGAGAAGAGTTAATGTCCATGTACCAAGGGCTGTTGATGTTATTAATTTCTATATCATATAAAACAAATATGAACATGATAAGTTTCTTATATACCCTCCACTATGGATCGAATCTGTCGAGTTCTTTGCGCGATATCTCTTTTAAGGCAAACAACGCATAATGAATAAGAACATTATGCCATTGGAGCTAAATCAAGTTATAGTCTGATTCAGACCATAAATTAATTGAATACTGAACATTGCAGAAGTCATTGTGCAATATTTCAGTTTACTCGGATAAGAATCGCGTCTTGCAAGGGCTCAAGAAGCAAAATCGAGAGATCGGTTTATATGGGAGCCGTATCAAGCTAAAGATCGATTCAGACCATATTGGATACGTATGTTGAAAGTCATGGAAGAAGCCGTTAAACAAAATTTCTGCCAAATCGTTGTTGGAAGTGATACCAAAACACCATGTGCCAAATTTCTGTCAAATCCAAGGAGAATTGCGCCCTATAGAGGCTCAAGAAATCAAGACCCAAGTTCCGTTTATATGACAGGACAGACGGACGGACAGACGGACGGGCGGATGGACGTACAGACGGACGGACGGATATTGCTAAATCGACCTAAAATGACATGACGATCAAGAATATATATACTTTATGGGGTCTTAGACGCTTATTTCGAGGTGTTTCAAACAGAAAGACGAAATAAGTACACCCCCATCCTATGGTGGAAGGTATAAAAAGAATATAGAATGTAAATTTGTGCAATGTTCATTGGCAAATTTTCATTTGCAAGCATTTACTGAAACAAACATTTCCATTTGCCTACTGGTCAACATCTCAGTTATGAAACTTCCAACGTTAATCTTTTATTAGACTATGCTGCATTAAATTCAACGTTCGCTGGGAAATAAATCTCCATTTGCATACATTTATTAAATTTTAAGGCTACTTATGTGTGGTAAGCATTGACAGCCACATCACTTGCCCTTGAAAGTAAGTGCAAAACCATCACATCCCTTGTGTGCAATGCGAAAAAATCTTTTGTCTGTAGCTTTCTATCGACTGCTGTTGGATTGTTGTTTGTTATTTAAAACCCGTTTGATATCGCCATTTTTATGCTCACTTCCGAAGGACGGCGGTAAATTCAATTCGTCATTCTGTTTGCTATACATCGAAATATCCATTTCCGACCCTGTAAAGTATATATATTCTTGATCACCGTAAAAATCTAAAACGGTCTAGCCATGTTCGTCCGTCTGTCTGTTGAAATCACGCTACAGTCTTTAAAAATAGAGATATTGATTTGCAAAATGCGATATTTTGCAAAACCATCACATCCCTTGTGTGCATTGCGAAAAAATATTTTGTCTCTAGCTTTCTATCGACTGCTATTGGATTGTTGTTTGTTATTTAAAACCCGTTTGATATCGCCATTTTTATGCCCACCACCGAAGGACGGCGGTAAATTAAATTCATCACGCTACAGTCCTTAAAAATAGAGATATTGAGCTGAAACTTTGCACACATTTTTTTTTGTCCATAAGCGGGTTAAGTTCGCAGATGGGCTATATCGGATTATATCTTGATATAGCCTCAATATAGACCGATTCGCGGTTTCATGGTCTTAGGCTCATAAAAGCCACATTTATTATCCGATTTTGCTGGAATTTTGAACGGTTTAGGATCTTAGGCTAATTAAATCCATATTTATTATCCGATTTCGCTGAAATTTGCAACGGTGAGTTGTGCTGTGGCCATCGACATCTTTCTGCATTATGATCGGTTCAGATTTGGATATAGCTGCCATACAGACCGATCTTTAGATTTAAGGTCTTTGGAACATAAAAGGCGCATTTATTGTCCGATTTCGAAATTTGGGACAGTGAGTTGTGTTAGGCTCTTCGACATCTTTCTGCAATATGGCCTAGATCGGTTCAGATTTGGATATGGCTGCAATATAGACCGATCTCTCGACTTAAGGTTTTGGGCTCATAAAAGGCGCAATTATTTTCCAATGCCGCCGAAGTTGAGGACAGTGAGTTGTGTTAGATCCTTCGACATTCTTCTTTAATTTGGCCCAAATCGGTTCAGATTTGGATATAGCTGTCATATAGACCCATCTCTCGATATAAGGTCTTGGCCCCATAAAAGGCGCATTAATAATCCCATTGCGCTGAAATTTGACACAATGACTTATGTTAGGCTTTTCGACATTCGTGGGTTATATGGTTCAAATCGGTCTGTATTTGGATATAGCAACCACAAATACGATTGAACAATGACTTGTACTTATTATACCACTCAATGTCCGTGCCGAATTTGGTCCAAATCGATATAGCTGCTTGCTTTTAAAACACGTAACGCGTGAACTTTGGAATGTAATACTCTTTTTTTTTGTTTGTCATATGTTTTGATTATTTTAGGATTTTTTCTTGGCTGTGGTCTGGCAACTTCTTTTCCTTCCATTAACTAATCTTCTCTTTCATTTTATTTGAGTTGACTTTCCTTCAATATAATAATAATAATAATTGAAGCAACAGTATTTTCAATAAACAACTGTCTTTTCAGCAGTCAAACAGGTGTTCTGAAATTGCATACATTTAGCTATGACAGTATAACAACTTCTGTAATAGCAACAATATTGACTACTAACAGTCAGCAGTGTTTGCTTACATTAGTAGCCTATGTAATATGAGTGTAGTGTAGCGCAAGACAGTCATTAGTTAGCATTGAATAATCTTCAATTCCATAGTTTAGTTAGCATCGCGACGCTGATAAAATATCAAATAATCCACGAAACACTTGTGCAATTTTTATACCCTCCACCATAGGATGGGGGTATACTAATTTCGACTTAAAATGTCTTCATGACATTTTAAGTCGAACTAGCCATGTCCGTCCGTCCGTCTGTCTGTCGAAAGCATGCTTACTTTCGAAGGAATAAAGCTAGCCGCTTGAAATTTTGCACAATTACTTCTTATTAGTGCAGGTCAATTGGCATTGTAAATAGGCTATATCGGTACACGTTTTGATATAGCTGCCATATAAACCGATCTGGAGTCTTGAATTCTTGAGCCACTAGAGGACGCAATTATTATCCGATTTGGCTGAAATTTTGCATGAGGTGTTTTGTTATGACTTTCAACAACTGTGCTAAGAATAGTTAAAATCGTTTCATAACCTGTTATAGCTGCCATAAACCGATCTGGGGTCTTGACTTCTTGAGCCTCTACAGGCAGCAATTCCTACCCGATTTGGCTGAAATATTGCATGGCGTGTTTTGTTATGACTTCCAACAACTGTATTAAGAATGGTTTAAATCGGTCTTTAATCTTTTATAGCTGCCATATAAACCGATCAGGGGTCTTGACTTCTTGAGCCTCTAGAGGACGCAACTATTAGCCTATTTAGCTGAAATTTTGTACAACGGCTTCTCTCGTGACCTTTAACATACGCGTCGAAAATAGCATGAATCGGCTTATAGCCCAATGCAGCTCCCCTATAAACCGATCTCCCTATTTTACTTCTTCAGCCCCTAAAGTGCGCAATTCTTACTAGATTTGGCTGAAAATTTACACAATGACTTCTACTATGGTCTCCAATATTCAGTTCAATGATGGTCCGAAATGAACCATAACTTGATATTGTTCCAATAACATAGTCTTTTATCCTTTGTTTGCCTAAAAGGAGAAATTGTGGCAAGAGCTCGACAAATGCGATATATGGTGGAGGGTATATAAGATTCGGCCCGGCCGAACTTAGCACGCTTTTACTTTTTCTTGTTGGAATGTGTGATATACATTATCGATATTTGAAATAGCGTACGTTGTCTTAGGTGTACATCATACACAAAAAACTCACAGAATTTAAAAATTGGACTGTCATAACTCACTCGTTCAATTACACATTCCACTAATAAAAGTTTAATTAATTATCGAATAAACGCGAATTTGGCTTTTGGTTCACTCGAAATGAGCATAAAAAGCACCACTTTTAATTAAATAATGAAATCACTTTAATATAGTTGCGGTTTATTGATTTTAATTGCCGCCAATTAAGTTGTTTTACTAAACTTAAAAATTGTTGCATTAAATTCGTTGTTATTTAAAGAAATTAAGGTATACATTAGTGACATGGTAGTAATAACCATTGCTACGATATTAATTTCTTTGAAAACAAATAAGGATGGGCTAAAGTCGGGTGAAGACCACCTTTTGAAACCCTTCACCGCAATGGATATGCAGACTTAGTCGGCGAATCTAAAATTTGCTTAAATTTGAAAAGGAGAATTACGTCCAAAATTTGTGGGAGTCATAGAAGAAATGGTTGTGAACAATTTTGAGAAGATCCGTTGATAAATGCGGAAGTAAAGGCCTTAACGTTGAAAATCGGGAGAAAAAGTGAAAATCGGAGCTATATCTTAATCTGAACAGATTTCTATGAAATATACCATTGATCAGAAGTGTTGTAAGAGAAACTTTAGTGACAAATTTTTTGAGAATCGATTAACAAATGACCAAATTATTGCAATATTAGTCAAAATCGGATGAAAATGTATGTATGTGGGAGCTATATCGATATCGGGAGAACAGACTTTACTCAAAATCGACGCACTTAGTTAAAATAATAGAAAAAGAACATTGTGCAGAATATAGAAAAAACTCATACGTATGCTGACAAACGATTTTAAAAATGAAAATCGTTTTATACCTACAGTCAGACAAATAAATTTACTTACATTAACTTAATACAACAAAAAACCGAATAGAAATGCTCACGATGTGAAAACTCTTTCCACTTTGCTGAAACGTACACTCATCAAGCCAATAGGTATAACTAAAGTTCAGATATCACTCTTATTTGCTACACTTCAATCGTTTTCGCTATTTAGCGGGACTTTTTGAAATAATGATCACTTGACATTGTTCGTACATAAAGGGTGATTTTTTAGTTATTTTCTTTTTGGCAACACTGGTTAAAACAGCTCACGCACGTTTCGTGTTTTGTTTCACTGTCAAACATCTTCAGTTCGGCCTATAACTAAACCATGAATCGTCTTACAAAGGAACAACGCTTGCAAATTCTTCTTCCATTCCATCGACCAAACTCATTTTTGGCTCAATGGATACGTAAATAAGCAGAATTTTGGAGTGAAGATCAGCCTGAACCATTGCAAGAGATACCAATGCATCCAGAAAAAGTCACAGTTTGTTGCGGTTAGTGGCTGATGGCATCATTGGACCGTACATCTTGAAGCATTTATTCGTGAAAAGAGTGCGCCAAAATTGAAGTCACGGTCAACATTTGTATGAAGTAATCTACAAACATTAAATTATATCGATTTAAATGAAGATTTCATACATTTTTCAGAATTTTTTGTGTTTTCTTTTGAAAAACTTTCCTATAGCTCTTAAAAAATCACCCTTTACTATTCATAGGCTAACCCTGACATTGCCTTCCTATGATTTAAGGATCCAGGACTTTGGTAAACTATTTTTTATCATGAAAAAAATGGATAAACATATTTATCTATACCTAATCTGATTTATTCCGTAATAATTTGGAACCAAATGTCGATAGACCGTAAGGTCTATGTTTTATAAAAAGCGAACTTTTTGTCCGATTTCAATTAAACTATGACATGCTTTGAGTTCTCGGGACCTGATTAAAATATGATCCATACTAGCCCATACTTGGATATAAATGTGAATATGGTATTGGAGTTATAATAAAATATCATGGTTAATATATTCATGTTGGTGGGTATCCAAAGTTCGGCATGGCCGAATTCAACACTTTTTTATTTATTTTAAAATAAAGTCTAATTCTACGAAACCAGTTGAAAAGGTGATGTTTTATCAGAGATACCTTTTCGGAAAATAATGGGGATTTGATTTCTTGAGCCTCTCTTAGCCGCAATTTTTGTCCCATTTCGATAAAGTTTTCCAAATGTAGTCCTGTTATAATTTTCAATAACTGTGCCAAGTACGGTTCAAATCGGTAAATAACCTGATAAAGCTCCCCTATAAGTCAATCTCCACGTTTGATATCTTGAGCCTCTGAAAGCCGCAATTTTTGTCCGGTTTAGCTAAAATTTTGCACGTAGTGTTCTGTTATGACTTCTAACAATTGTGTCAAGTACGGCCCGAATCGGTCTATAACCTGATATAGGTCCCATATAAACCGATCTCTGGATTTGATTTCTTGAGCACCTGGAAGTCGCAATTTTTGTCAGATTTGGCTAAAATTTTGTGTGTAGTGTTCCTTTATAATTATTATTTATTATTATTATTATTTTATTTTGTTTTCTATCATCATTACAATTCAAAACTTCTAATACATATTATATATTAAATATAACAAAATAGAATATGTATTTATGACAATAACTTAGAAAGTTGTCTGTCAATAACCGATATTTAAAATTCTGTTAAATTAACTATAATTCTATAAAATAGTTGGTTTTTTTTTTTTTCAAAATTGTTCTTGAATTATATTCTTTCTATATCTTAATGCCATTCGGACATAATTGTATAGCTTCTCCCATCCATCTTCCATATACCCATTTAAAATATTTATAAGTTCTCTTTCTTCTAAATATGTGCTTCCTAAAAACCTCACTCTAATTTCACATAATATTGGACATTTGGCAATGAAATGTTGCATATTCTCGACTTCACGTGTATTGCAGAGAGTACATAGCTTTGTTTCTTCATTTCCATGGTAGTTTCCATTTAAAGGGAGTACATCGGCTCTTGTTCTCATTAAAATAGAAATCTGATCCAAATTCCTACTATTGGCCATATACTCTATTCCAACCTCTGGATTCAGAAAACGGTAAAATCTGGTTTCGCTGGCATTTGCACTCCGTCTTTTTTGTCTATAGTTCTGTATTTTTAGCTTATTTGACATATCGTCCATTTCTCTTATCCATTCCTGCGTATTTATATCTATATTAGATGTTGAAATATTTACTTGATACGCCAAGGTTTCTATGGTCTTTGCCCAAAATATTCTTTTCTCCCATATTTTGGAGGACAGTATATGTGGTAATCTTCGGGTTTCATATTTAAATAACGTAGTTCCAACATAATCCAAGTGAAGCTTTAGAGTGTAGAAGTGATTGTCCTGTACATCTGTTTCTAATGATAAAATGTAGTTTGGCAGTGAATCTGGTTGCCTCAATACCCTTTTTAAGAAGTATCTCTGTAGCTTATCAACTTCATCGAACCATCCAAATCCCCACACTTGTGCCGCATAAGACTGTGTCGTTCTACATACGCTTTGAAAGATTTTCCATTTTGCTATTAGTGATATCTGTGGCTTATTTATAAGTTCCTTCCAGGTAGCATTTATGCACGTTTTCGATTTTATATTTCTGGCCTCGACATGTTTTGTGAAGGTCATTTTTGGTGTTAATGTGACCCCTAAATAAATATATTCATTCACGATTTCGATTTCTTGATTGTGATATATCCATTTTTCATTTGTCGATAGTCTACCTCCATTTCGGAAGACCATTATCTTTGATTTTGCCAAATTTACAACCATATTCCACTGGATGCAATAATTTTCCAAGTTCTTTATCATTTTTTGCAATACTTCTCTATCTTCCGCTAAAATCACTATGTCATCAGCATACAATAACACACGAATATTTAATTCATCAATCAGCACTCCACCTTCTAGCCCGTCGTGCAGATCATTTAGATACAAGGTAAATAACAATGGTGACAATAAACATCCTTGTCGTACTCCAGTGTAAGTATAGAAATGCTCTGATACGTCTTTTCCAGTCCATACCACCGACCTAGTATTTCT
Organism: Stomoxys calcitrans; assembly: GCF_963082655.1. NCBI lineage: Eukaryota > Metazoa > Arthropoda > Insecta > Diptera > Muscidae > Stomoxys > Stomoxys calcitrans. The sequence goes on along the minus strand of NC_081555.1, from coordinate 77,543,683 downwards.
GTATATTTTTTCAATCAAATTAACTACTTTTGTTGAAATCCCCATGCTATGAAGTTTAAAAAACATCAGGTTTCGTGAAATCATATCAAAAGCCGCCGAAAAATCAACAAAAAACGCATAGACTTTCTTTTTCTCATCAAGTTTTAGGTGAACAATTGAGGCTAAATTATATATATTGTCTACCGTCGAATATCCTGATCGGAAGCCTGCTTGAAATTCATTTAAAATGTTATTGCTTTCTGTCCACTGCTTTATACGATTATTTAAAATTCCCATAAGAACTTTGGCAGAAGAATTCATAAAGGTTATCCCTCTATAATTGCTTGTTATATTAAGATCTCCTTTTTTGTGGATGGGGAATATTACCGATTCTTCCATTGTACTATCTACACGACTTGTGTTAAACATTTCGTTATACTGATTGGCCAATTCCGCTAGAAATTCCTGGGATGCATTTTTTAAGAACTCATATGGCACTCTGTCTATACCTGGTGCCTTGTTTTCCTTTGTCTTCTTCAGCACTTCGGTAATTTCAAAGACCTCGATATTTTTATCCAGTTCATGGTCGGTTCGATACATTGGCGCATACTGAATATCATTTGCAAATTGTTGCTGGTTTAAGAGCATATCAAAGTATGTTTTAAATTCTTGAGCCGAAATATTTGCCCCTATCTCCGTACTCTGGCCCCTTATCTGCTTTGCGATTTTCCACCACTGTTTTGCATCGACAGTATTTAAAAGTTGCCTTTCTAATTCTCTTGCATACTCCTTCTTCCGCTCTTTGCATGTTTTTTTGTAAATGCTTACCACTTCTAAATAACTTCTTTTGTTACTTTGTGTGCTGGCTTTTCTGTAAATATTAAGGTGTTTAAATGCATCTATACGAGCTTTTTCACATTTCGAGTTGAACCAATTTGACTTGTATTTTTTAGGTTTATTAAATATGTTGGATTTTATCGCCGATTTGTGTATGATGTCCGTTAGATCCTTTAAACTGTTTATTTCACCATTATTTTTTGCTATACAAAGATTCCGATTCAACTTTCGCTCATATCTTTCGTTTTGTTTTCCCCACTGTAATTTTGGTAGCAGATTTAGGGGAATTATATCACTTGTCGTGTGTGGGCATTTAATTTCTAGTTTCAATGGTAAATGGTCTGACCATATTTTCTCCTCCACTTCGAATCTTTCTATCATTCTCAGTCCTTCGTATGTCATTGCCACAATATCGTTGACCGAGTTACCTATATTGCTTACAAATGTATAGTGTCCTTCCACATCACCTATAGTTCTGCCATTTAATACTAGCAATCCGTTATCTTCACAAAATTCCACAAATTTTTTGCCTTTTGAGTTTACTACGAAATCCTTTGACTGCCTTATTTCTTTACCGGCCGTAAATTCTTTTAGCAAACAATTTTCATGATTCTGTTGAAGGTTTCCTATGCGGACATTCATATCTCCTGCCAGGATAATATTACTTTCTGATAAGTTTTTAAAAACCTCCTTCACAACTTCGAATTCGCTTGACCACTTTTCTCCTCTTATATAAACCGGGACGAATACAAAACTTGTTTCTGGAGATTTAATTTTTATAATATTTATGTTATCCTTTCGCTGGTATTCGTGATTTATTCCAATTTTTTGTAGACTTCTATTCACTCCACATAGAATTCCACCACTAGCTCTGCCATATGTATGATTTCGTTCTGCGTTCAGCCAATATAAGTTGAAATCATTGAAATATTTTTTCCATCCCTCTGTTTCACTCTCTACAACGTGAGTCTCAATTAATGCAAATATATCAAAGCTCCTAACATATTCAAAGAAATCCGGATAGAGACACTTGCTCCTAAGACCATGAACATTGTATGATAACATTTTGAAAGTTTTTTTTGCTAGTTTACTTAATACTATATTATTACTTATCGATATGAAATTATTTGAATTGAATTTATTACAATTATCTAGTTTTTTAAATTTAACGAGTTTTTTATAATATCATATTTTAAATTCAGGTTAAAATCTACTCCATACAGTTCTCCCATAACATTGACCGCATTGCATGGACCGCATACCAGTCTTTTCTCCGAATTCCACTTAAACCATTTATCAGCAACCTTAATCCTGTCATCTCTTACTTTCACCTGGTGTTTCTTGCTGAAATCGATCAATTGTCTTCTCAATTTTATCATAATGATCTTGTCCAATCTTCGCTCTGCATTTAGATCCCGTTCGATATATATTTGCCTTCCTTTTAAGTAGCTCGTTTTCGACAGAATAAGTTCAACATCGCTTTCAGTTTCAAATTCTACCACCACTGCTGCCGATCCATTTCGTTGGTACAATGTTTTTACCGATTTCACTCCTTTCTCTATTTCCACTTTTAATACTTGCTGACATACAGCGGTCAAAAAAAGTATTCATCATTCAATGTTTTTTTTTTAATAAGTCTACAAAAGACAATTGGAATAAAAACATATTAAACTAATGATGCAGTAGTGCTTGTGTGATATATATGTACACAATTTCATTGTTTTTAAAGAAAAAAATAGTATTTATTGGAACAAAAAGGGCCATTTTACAGCTGAACACAAAAAATTAAACAAAAAAAGTATTCATCATTGCAAAAAAACAAAAAAATAAATAACATAATTTAAAAAAATTAATACTTTGTTATTCGACCACCGCGTCTTATAACTTCTTTTAAACGGTTTGACATCGATTGGACTAATTTAGCGGTTATATTTTGGTCTATATTAGTCCATTCCTCCATTATCACCTGTTGCATTTGACTCTTGCTCGAAAAATTGCGCGTTCTCAATTTGCGTTCGAGATGTTCCCAAAGATGTTCAATTGGGTTCAAGTCGGGACTTTGAGGAGGAGTTTTAATGACTTTGGGGCAGTTATACAGCATCCACATCTTGGTATTTAAAGCAGAATGTTTGGGGTCATTATCTTGATAATATTGAAAGTTATTACCAAGCCCAAGTTTTACAGCACTATCTTTTAAATTCCTTTTTAAAATGTCAATGTAATACTTATGATCCATTACTCCATTAATAATTTCAAGATTTCCCGCTCCTGAAGCCGCCATACACCCCCAAACCATTAAACCACCTCCACCATGTTTTACAGTAGCAACTGTGTTTCGTTCTTCAAGCTCTGTATTTGGTTTTCTGTACACTATGACCTTTCCATCGCACCCAAAAAGATTAAACTTGCTCTCGTCTGCAAAAATGACTGTTTTCCAAAATGATTCGGGCTGTTTTACATACATTTTTGCGAAGTTTAGCCTTTTCACTCGGTTCATTTTATTTATAAAGGGCTTCTTACGTGCAGTTCTTCCTCTGTAACTATGCCTTTTGAGTGTATTTCGAATTGTTTGTGTAGTAACTTCCTTCCCTAAATATTCCATAGTGTTTTTACGAAGAATGGTCGCATTTGTCTTCGGAGTTTTCTGAACTTGCCGCACTAGCCAACGCACATCTCCAACTGAAAGTGCTTTTGGTCGACCAGATCTTGGTTTATTGTCAACAGTTTTCGTTTCTGTCCACTTTCTGATGATGAATTGTATAGTAGATCGTGGTCTATTTAATATTTCACTGATAGTTTTTTGAGTTAAACCATTCCTGTGGTGTTTTATTATCAAAACTTTTACCTCATCAGAAACCTCGTTTTGCTTACGACCCATTTTGACAAAAACTATATTTTCAATGAAATTAAATATTTGCTGTCAAGGGCAAAGCCTCCTTTACTAAATAAAACAGAAAAGGGGGATTCCCAAATAATATTTGAATTTGACTTTGATGATAGCACATCAATGATGAATACTTTTTTTGTTCTGTTTTTGGTGTTATTATATAAAATTGCATTTTTTGCGCTAATTAAATTTATTTTTTGAATTTATTTTAAAACATATTACGAAAAATAAACTATTGCATAAAACTGCATTATTTGTTTACTTTAAATTTTCTTCAATTACCCAAAATAAGTGAATTTATTATCAATTTTGCTAATGATGAATACTTTTTTTGACCGCTGTATCTTTTGTATTTCGCCAATATTGGTTTGTTGAGAGTTAAGACCTCTGAAAATTAAGTTTTTTCCTTTTATGTTGTTTTCCAACTCATTTAAACGTCTCTTAAGCATATTATTTTCTGTTTTAAGAACCTCCATTTCATGCGCCAAACCATCATTGATCACTTTCAAATGATTTACTTCTTCACTGAGCGATGTAATTCGTCCCAAAACCTCTTCGTTACATTCTCTTATAATTGTTTTTAAACTGGCAACATTTATATCGGAAACTTTTTGTTCGTTATTCATTTTGAATGATTTTGGATTGTTTTTCGATTCCCCTTCTGGAGATAAATTACAAGCCTTTCGTTTTTCCAGTTTGTTTAAAATAACTTTTGCTTTGGACCACTGTAGTTTTCAAACGTTAACGGACAAGTGGTCTATTGTGAATTAATCAATTGGGCAGGTTGTATTGCAAATTACTAAATTGATCGTGGTGTAAAAACGGCTTTATCTCCAAATGACATCTACGACGGTAATCAGCTGTGTTTTGTTGTACTGCTGTTGTTTATTTATCTATATCGCTTACCGGTTAACATTAAAAATCCTGTTGTGTAATTTAGTTTGCGAGATTCTGAGTTTTTAAGATTTATATTTAGTGAACAATTTGCCGTTGTTGAAACTTTCACTGTGATCTTCAATATCCTGCAGCAGTCCACACTCCAACAAACAACTGGTGCTTTTTTTTTGTTTCCAATATGCGCTTTTTGTGTGAAAAATATCCAACTTATTCGGAGCTCAATAACAAACGTGCTTATCAATTTAACAGGCTTATCTTTTTCCCGTTCCTTTATAATTTCCAACAAATGTGCAAAATCTTTCAAAATCTGGTCAAAATCTTTAACCTGATATAGCACCCATATAAATTGATTTCCCGCTTTGATTTCTGAAACCTCTGGAAGCCGCAATTTTTCTCCAAATTTTGCAAATAGTGTTCTGTTATGACTTTCAATAAATGTGTGAAGTTCGGCTCAAATCGGTCTATAACCTGTTATAACTCCCATATAACAAATCTTCCGATTTGACTTCTTGAGCCTCTGGAAGCCGCAATTTTTGTCCGATTTAGCTAAAAGTTTGCATGTGTTGTTCTGTTGTGATTTCCAATAACAGCGCGGTCCAAATCGGTCTATAGCTTGATATGGCTCCCATATAAACTGATCTCCCCATTTGACTTATTGAGTCCCTGGAAGCAGCAATTTTTGTCCGATTAAGCACAAATTTTGCGCAAATTGTTCGGTTTCGACTTCAAACAACTGCACCCTTACAATCTACAATTTTTGTCCGTATTGCCCGAAGTTTTGCATGCTGTATTCTGTTACGATTTCCAACAACTGTCGAAATCAGTCTATAACCTGATATAGCTCCCATGTAAACCGGTCTCTCGATCATCCTTTATCGGTTCCCAGAAACTTTAATTTTTGCCGGTTTGACTGAAGTTTGGTATATGGAATAAAATTATGCCCTTCAACAAAACTTATTTTTTATAGATTTTTAGCAGAATCCATGGTGGTTCGTTCCAAAGATTCGGCACGGCCGAACTTAGCACGCTTTTACTTGTTAGTCATATCTTAACTCCAAACTAATTTTTAACCAGCAAGGAAAGGCAAAAATCGGCTGGTGCCGACTTTACAATACCCTACACTATAGGTACAAAGTTGGAACTATATCTAATTTTGATGGAAATCGGTTGTTAAGCAATCGGTATCAAATCTCGAGCAAATATGTTCAAACTGTAATAAATACGGTTGACAAATGACAACATTATTGCAAATTAGCCAAAATCTGACGAACACATGGACCATTTGCAATCCCCAATGACTTCGACAAAAAAAAAAGTGTGCCAAGTTTCAAACGGACAGACGGGGCGATGGACGGACGGATATGAAAAGATCGACTTAGAATGTAACCATAATCAAGAATATATAGACTTTATTAGGTTCAAGGTCAATATTGCGATGTGTTACAAGCTGTGGTGGGTATAAAAAAATATTGGCAATGTTCCTCACACTTTGAGCATGAAAATTAGACCAAAAATCCAAAAATTTTTAAATATGAAGGAAAAGTGTGTTAAGTTCGGCTGAGCCGGATCTTATTTTCTCGTCATGGATAACTTTTGCCAAGTTCTTTGCAGGGTTTTCCCTAATAAGCAGATACGAATATACGGTACTGAGAGGTCAAGCAATGCAAGGCTCAAGATCCGTAATCTGAAAATATGTATATATAGAAGCTATATCATATTGTGAAACGATTCGGAACATGATACATCTATTGGAGGTCAAAGGAGAATTAATCGTCTAAAGTTTAAAATGAGAAAAAAATGGCCTTTTAGAAACTGAAATAAGAAGTTGGTTTATATGGGAGCTGCATCATGTTACAGACAAATAAGGACCATACTTGGCATAACTATTGGAGGTCAGAGAAGTAATCATCTTGCGAAAATGCTTTCGATGTACTGACCAATTTTCTAAGTAAAATGTTTAATCAAAACATTTTTAATTAAAAGTTTAATAAATTTTTTAATTGACAAAATTTTAAATATTTTTGCTTATCTTATGTTTTATATCCTAGATCGAGATCATGAAAAGGAAACACGAAAGTCGTTGTTTTTGCATGTTTAGTCATCTTTATTTCTGCCAATATTTAGAGAAATCTCCGATTCTCATTTTCTGGGCGCGATCTCTACCAATAATATATATGAAACAAATAAATAATTAACACATTTTTGACAACACCATTGTAAACAAACTTTAGTATTTACTATCGAATTAAAAATAATTGGCCTGCTCCTTAAACTGCTAATTTACAACTAAAGAACTAAATTCCTTGACTGTACTATATTGTATTGTGTTCCCATATGCGTGCGCATCAGATTTCAAATTCATTCGATTTACAAGGAGACGGTAATTATACGAAGCATTTCTAGAGTAGACCTTCGCTTATTACAACATTATTGTGCCAATATATCAATCTCTTTAAAATGTGGGTTCCTGTTATGCTGCAATTTGCAGCAAGATCCATTTTATTCTCGAACGGATTATCGCCGCATTTTTTGATCGGATGTGTATCCCGAAATTCTTGTTATATTCACCAACAATTTTTGTCCGATTTGGCTGAAGTTTTGCGTGCGGTGTTTTGTTACGACTTCCTACAACTGTGCCAAATACAGTCCAAATCAGTTTATAACCTGATATAGCTTCCATGTAAACCGGTCTCTCGATCATCATTATTCGGTTCCTAGATGCTTTAATATTTGCTGGTTTAACAGGAGTTTTATATGTAGAATAAAATTATGACCTTCAACTAAATTTATTTTGTGCACATTTTTAGTAGAATCCAAGGTGGTGTTTTCGAACTTAGCACGCTTTTACATGTTTGAAATAATAACATACATTTTTGTTGGCATTTACAAGACAGAAAAGTAACTAAATTGGATTGGATTGGCAGTAACCCATTGTATTAGAAGCTACGAAACTGGTTATTTTCGGCAAGAAGGCGAAATCTGATATATGACAATTCTAAAAAAGCAAATACTATATTTATCCCAAAAAAAAAACCGAATAGATCAGCTTAGTAAAAATTCATTAATCCGGTCTAAACTCTGGACATACACCGCAATGAATGTTATTCTCGTCCCATAGCATACAATAAAACTTTTCATTGCAAACACCTGAGAAATCAATTAAAAATACTTTATATGAGAGGTCGGTGTATTTTGCAAATTTTTCTAAATAAGCTTCGATTGGTACCATATATTTTCTCGGATGTCGAGAGTGCTAATGCAACCTCCTGTTTCAAATTTCAGAGTAATCACACTCAACGAAATTTGTTGTTCAAAATAGAAAAAAAATATTTGCTAAAGCAATATTTTTTGTCTGCTGAAAATGGAAAAGCAAACATGACTGCTGTTTCAGCAAACATAAGGTTGCTGTATAAGCAAACATTTCTGTTTGTCATTTCAACTTAATAAAATGAGCTGTTTTAACTAAAATTCTGCTAAACTACTGAACATGTATTACTGCTGAATAGGAAATAAATTGTTACTGCAAATATATATAGGGTGAATATATATTTGCATGGAATTACGCATATAGTATTTTGCTCTTCCAGCTTATTTTATTTTGGTTTTCTACCTTGTTTTACGTTATTATACCCTCCACCATAGGGCATCTCAATACGCGTGCAAAATTTCATCAAAGTCGAATCAGATTTAGATAAATCCCCCATATATATATTTTATGCTTTCCACTTTTAAGGCTGTAGAAGCCACAAGGTTCTAATCGATATTTCATTAGGTATGTAAAATTAAAGTCTGACTAGATTTGGATGTATATATGGTGTAGGGTATTATATAGTCGGCTCCGCCCGACTTTCGCCTTTCTTTACTGGTCTTTTATTTGATTTTATTTGATTAAATTTATTTCACTTTAATTAGTTTAGTTTATCCTATTTTAGTTTACTTTCCTCAGCTGCTCAATTTATGAAAGGGTTGTTGCCTTCATAAATTGAGCAGCAGACATTTTCACTAAGCAACAAACTTTTTAGCAGATAGGCCGCTGGCGTTAATTTTAAAAAAATTTGCGATGATAGCAGAACTACTGTTGTAATAGCAGCAAAATAAATTAATTAAATTTAGCAGACAACGTTTGATATTAACAGCTGACGTTTTTCTATGAGTGCAGATTATAATGTGCCTATTATGTCTTCAGGATCCTTTGTTGCGAGTTCGGTTTTTTAGGAAGCGAACTATTGTCCTGTCTTGACCAGGTTAGGCACAGATTTCAGTGGATCCAAACCAACTCACAGTTCCAATCTTCATAAAAAAGTGATGCGACTTCTGTGGGCTCATGAAAATAGAGGTCGCTCTATATGGCAGCTATATTTGAATATTCGGTAAGGAATTGAGAGAAAATTTTAACAAAATTGGAAAACAGTTTTTATGGGATCAAATTTTGAATCATGAGATCGTTCTATATGTAGAAGTAGTTTTCGACGATCCATGATATTTGACGTTTATACAGTCGGAAATGTATATTTTGTTGTATGTTATTGTAAGCGGAATGGTGAAACGAGTATAATCTACAGCCTGTGGAGGTGGGCATAGACAAGCAGCGTCTAAATAAAGGATGATTTTTTAAGAGCTTTAATCCTGCCATTCCATAAAATATATATGTTCTTGATCGCCCTGACATTCTGAGTCGATCCAGTTATGTCCGTCCATCCCACAGTGGCAGAGAACCGATAGAAACTAGTAAAAACTATGCCATTTAAGAACGTATAGAGAACAATCTCTGAAATTATGCTCTTCAACTAAACTTATTTTGTATAAATTTTTTAACAGAATGCATGGTGGTGGGTTCCCAAGATTTGGCCCCGCCGAACTTAGCACATGTTTGATTGTTCATTATTTCCCAATAATTGTATACTGATGTTAATAAAAATGTGTTTGCATATCGGAAAATACCAGCTATGATAAAAATCAGCATTTTATGCCATCAAGTGCTGAACAAAACGTGTCTCCACATAAATTTAATGGATTTGCTGAGTTAATATTCAGCTTTGTTTTGACAAATGGCTAATTGAGTGCATGGCGGTTAAAATAACAAAATATAATCATTAATTTTCCATTTTCACAAAACAATAATCCTTAAGCATATTTTTTTGTAAAATTTTTTGTCGTACTTAAATATAAAAAAAAATATGATACATATTTTTTCCAACTTTTGCTAAACACCTGAGTAACTTTTCTATTTGACCAAAGTTTGGGGTTTATCTCTTATTTGTACACAAATTCTAAAGTAAACCCCATTTTCAAAACGACAACTGTGTGAAAAATCAATGTCCCCTTTCGTGGTAGGTGAATAAAGGCATGCCATGGAAACGAGAAGCACTAAAAGGGTGCACTTTGTAAACGGACATGAAAACAGACACGTTTGAATGAAAACACAAAAATGTTTCCAGAACATAAAACTTTTATACAAATATACAAATGGTTTCTTCATATGCATCCTTAGCTATACGTATATCCAAGTATGTATTTATGCATTTAGATGTGTGTGTGTGTGTGTGTGTGTGTGACCTTATTTCTACTCAGACTGTTTTGTACACGACATGCCAGAAGTCAAGCGTAAAAACGCAAACTAAAACTTTTAAATATTTTATAAGTTTGTGTTTTTAGTACCATGACTAATGTCCGAATGGAAATTGACAAACATATTCTATAGGATGCTGTGTGGTAGACCTCCGGCAATAATGAAGCTAGCCTTAAAGGAACATTGTTAATTTGAAGAACAACGGAGAGTAAAATGAGCAAAGAATCCAAGTTTAAACTTAAAATCAAATCAAAGTTTAGGACAATGGAACCAGCTTCACATTTAAAGCTGGATAGTTGGCTCACGTGGTGACTATGAACCTAATATAGCCTAAATGGCAAATGCAAATTTGCTCATGAACATTCCATTAAGGAACAGGGGCAAAATTCCTAATATATCAATAAGTGCTGTCCGATTAAAGTTTAAGCTCAAAGGAATCGCCTTTTTATAGCCGAGTCCGAAATGCGTGCCGAAAAGCGACACTTCTTTGGCCAACTGAATCTTGGGAACCCACCACCATATATTCTGCTAAAAATGTATACAAAAACAAGTAAAAGCGTGCTAAGTTCGGCCGGGCCGAATCTTATGTACCCTCCACCATGGGTCGTATTTGTCGAGTTCTTTTCCCGGCATCTCTTCTTAGGCAAAACAGGATATAAGAAAAGATTTTCTCTGCTATTAGAGCGATATCAAGATATTGTCCGGTTTGGACCACAATTAAATTATATGTTGGAGACCTGTGTAAAATGTCAGCCAATTCGAATAAGAATTGCGCCCTTTGGGAGCTCAAGAAGTAAAATAGAGAGATCGATTTATATGATAGCTGTATCGGGCTATAGACCGATTCAGACCATAATAAATACATATGTTGATTGTCATAAGAGAATCCGTTGTACAAAATTTCAGCCAAATCGGATAATAATTGCGACCTCTACAGGCTCAAGAAGTCAAGACCCAAGATCGGTTTATATGGCAAATATATCAAAACATGGTCCGATATGGCCCATTTACAATACCAACCGACCTACACTAATAAGAAGTATTTGTGCAAAATTTCAAGCGGCTAGCTTTACTCCTTCGGAAGTTAGCGTGCTTTCGACAGACAGACGGACGGACAGACAGACGGACGGACAGACAGACGGACGGACAGACGGACGGACAGACAGACGGAGGGACATGGCTAGATCGACATAAAATGTCGCGACGATCAAGAATATGTATACTTTATGGGGTCTCAGACGAATATTTCGAGTAGTTACAAACAGAATGACGAAATTAGTATACCCCCCATCCTATGGTGGAGGGTATAAAAATAAGTTGCACGACATTATTTTATTTTACATACAAAACTTCTGTCAAACCAGCAAAACGAATAAGGATAGTCGAGAGACGTGTTTACATTAGAGATATATCAGGTTTTAGACTGATTTGGACCGTAATTGGAAGTCGTAACAGAACATCGCATGCAAAATTTTAGCCAAATCGGACAAAAATTGCGGCTTGTAAGGGCTTTAGAAGTCAAGTTGGGTGATCGATTTATATAGGAGCTATATCAGGTTATAGACCGATTTGGACGTTACTTGGCACAGTCATGATCGACCAATTGATCTTGGCACAGGAAGTCATAAAAGAAAACTACGCGCAAAATTTCAGCCAAACCGGACAATAGTTGCGGCTTCCAGGGGCTCAAGAAATTAAATCGGAAGATGGATTTATATGGGAGCTATATCTAAATCAGAGCCGATATGGTCCATTTGCAATCCCCAACGACCTACATCAATGTTAAGTATCTGTGCACATACCTCTACTCGTTCGTCCGCTATCTTGATTTCGACAGACTGACGGACGGATGGACAAGGATGTATCGATTCCGAAACTCGTGACGATCAAGAGTATATATGCTTTATGGAGTCTAAGACGAACATTTCGAAGTATTACGAACGGAATGGCTAGATTAGTATACCCCCATGCTATGGTGGTGGGTAAAGAAATAAAATACAAATGTAAATGTGAGTCTCAATGGATTTTTATAAGCACCACTAAATGTGCAATTTCCATAATCTTATTTTTATACCCTACACTACCACCATGGTACAGGGTATTATAGATTTATGCATTTGTTTGCAACGCTATGAAGGAGAAGAGCTAGACCAATTGATAGGTATACCGATCGACTCAGAATCACTTTCTGATTCGATTTAGCCATGTCCGTCTGTGAGTCCATGTATTCTTGTAATCAAAGTGCAGGTCGTATTTGTTGTCCAATCATCACGAAATTTCCACATTTCACTTTATTGACCCAAGGACGAACGCTGTTGATTTTGATAAAAATCGGTTAAGATTTAGATATAGCTCCCATATATATGTATCGCCCGATTTCCACTTAAAGCCCCAAGCAGCTACAATTTTTAACCGATCTGCACAAAATTGTTTTGTTACTAATGTTAACATATTTATAAATTTTCTTTCAAATCGGTTCAGATTTAGATATAGCTCCCATATATATGTATCGCTCGATTTCCACTTAAATGGCCGTAGTAGCTAAAACTTTCAACCTATCTGCACAAAATTTGTCACATATTGTTTTGCTACTAATCTTAATATATCTGCTAGATTTCATCAAAATCGGTTCAGATTTGGATGTAGCACCCATACATATTTATCGCCAGATTTGCACTTATATGGCCGTAGTAACAACAATTTTCAAACAATGTGTTTAATAGTCGGTTCAGACATAGATATAGATCTCACATACATATATATTTATATAATGCCCGAATTTATAATTGTAGGGTAGGTGTAGGGTATTATATAGTCGGCTCCGCCCGACTTTTGCCTTTCTTTACAGTTTTTTTTTTTTAAATTTAGTTACCAAATCCATACCAGTCATGTACACATTAGTAGAGCAATAACAAGCAAGTAAAAAGGCGTTAAGTTCGGCCGGGTCGAACTTCGGATACCTATCATCTCGGGTATATATGTAAACCATCTTTCGTCATAGTCCGGTGAAAAAAGCATAATTTATGCCCCATAATAAGTATCGAAAAATGGTCCGAATTGGATCAAATTGGTCGATCATTTGTAGAACAAAATATTGTTCTTTTTGGTAGCTATATCCAAATATAGACCGATTTTGACCATTAACGACAGGGTGTCTAAAATTTCAGCAAAATCGGATTATAAATGCACCTTTAATTGGGCCAAGACTTTAAATCGAGAGATCGGTTTATATGGCAGCTATTCAAACCTGAACCGATTTAGGCCAAATTGAAAGGGATGTCGAAGTGCCTAACACAACTCACTGTTTAAATTTTCGGCGAATTCAGACAATTAATGCGTCTTTGATGGGTCCAAGACCTTAAATCGAGAGATCGGTCAATGTGCAGCTATATCAGGTTACATATCGATTTAGACAATACTTGGAACAGTTTTTGGAAGTCATTCCAAAACGATATATGCAAACTTTCAACCATTTTGGATATGAATTGCGCCCTCTAGAAGATTAAGAAGTCAAGACAGCTATGTCTTTTATAGACCGATTTGAACCATTCTTAGCATAGTTGTTGGAAGTCGTAGCGAAACACGTCCTGCAAAGTTTCAGCCAAATAGAATAGGAATTGCGCTCACTAGAGGCGCAAGAAATCTAATCGGGAAATCGGTTTATATGGCAGCTATATCAGGTTATGTACCGATTTACGCCATACTTAGCGCAGTTGTTTGAAGTGATACCAAAACACCAGCAAAATTTCTGTCAAATCGGATAAGATTGCGCCTCCTAGAGGCTCAAGAAGTCAAGACCCAAGATCGGTTTATATGGCAGCTATATCAAAACATGGACCAATTTGGCCCATTTACAATCCCAACCGACCTACACTAATAAAAAGGATTTGTGCAAAATTTCAAGCGCCTAGCTTTTCTCCTTCGAAATTAGCGTGCTTTCGACAGACAGATGGATGGACAGACGGACGGACATGGCTAGATCGACTTAAAATGACATGACGATCAAGAATATATATACTTTATGGGATCTCAGACGCATATTTTATGGTGTTACAAGCAGAATGACGAAATTAGTGTACCCCCATCCTATGGTGGAGGGTATACAAACCGCGGACTTAAGTAAAATAAGTAATAGGGTGGCAAGTTCGGCCGGGTCGAATCTTATGTACTCTCCACCATGGAAGGCACTTGTCAAGTCCTTGATTCAAAATTGTGCCCTCAAGAAGCTCAAGTAGTCTAATCGGAAGATCGGCTAGATCGACTCAGAATGTCGAGATGATCAAGAATATATACATTTTATGGGGTATTAGAAGAATACTTCGACGTGTTACAAACGTAATGACTAGATTAGTATACACCCATCGTATGGTGGTGGGTGTAATTATCAATATTATGGTGTAGGTAGCACCGCCTTTACACAAAACAGCACTGGCAGCATCAGTCGATGGTTGATCTCAGTGCAGAGAACAAATAAGTTCGTCGAAATTCTGTTTATTTGTTGCTATTGGCATTCTTAGATAAGTTGGATTTGGATAAGGGACGTAAGATTTTACTTGTTTTCTATTGCGCTAGTGACTAAAGTCGTCCTTAAGAGCCCTGTTCATATTCAGATGTATGCTTAATAACCTACTCTAGTTGAGTTAGTATGTAAAGCAGCCTGATCCATTTGACAAATTCCGCTGATGAAGATTCATGGTTCATTTTTTTTTTTCTTAATTATAGTATTATCATATTAATTGAAATTTTTACGTACAAAATTTGTCTGTAAACAAATATTTATTTCGTTAGTCTGAACAAGTAAAAAGGCGTTAAGTTCGGCCGGGCCGAACTTTGGATGCCCACCATGTCGGGTATATTGGTATTTCACCATCATAGTCCGGTGAAAAAATCATCAAAAATCAAATAGGGTCCGATTTGGATCAAATTCAGAACGGACATTGAGTTATCTTATTAGTACAAGTCATTGTTAAATTTTGTACAACAAAAGATTGGCTTTTTTGGTATATATATAGACTGATCTGAACCATTCATGACTCGATTGTCGAAACATAAGTCACTGTGTACAATTTCAGAGAAATCGGATTATAAATGCGCCTTTTATGGGGCCAAGATTTTAAATCAAGAGATCAGTCTTTATGGCAGTAATATCCAAATCTGAACCGATCTGGCCAAATCGAAGAGGGATGTCGAAGGGCGTAACAGAACACAATGTCCCAAACTTCCAAGACCTTAAATCGAGTGATCGGTCTATATGACTGCTATATCCAAATCTGGACCGATCTAGACCAAATTGAAGAAAGATGTCGAGGGGCCTAATACAACTCACTGTCCCAAATTTAAGAGACATCGGAAGATAAATGCTCCTTTTGTGGGCACAAAACCTTAAATCGAGAGATCGGTCTATATGGAGAAATATCAAAATCTGGACCGATCTAGGTCAAATTGAAGACGTATGACAACTCCCGGTCCAAATTCCGGCGATATCGGACAATAAATGCGCCTTTTATGGGCCCAAAACTTTAAATCGAGAGCAGCTATATGGAAATCGGAACCGATCTGAGCCAAATTGAATACGAATGTTGATGGGCCTAATACAACGCACTGTAACAAAGTTCTGCGACGTCGGACAATAAATGCGCCTTTTAGGGGGCCAAGACCTAAATAGTGAGATCGGTCTATATGGCTGCCATATCGAAATCTGAACCGATCTTAGCCAAATTGACGAAGGATGTCGACTGATCTTACACAACTAACTGTCCCAAATTTTGGTAAAATCGGATAATAACTGTCGCTTTTATGGGCCTAAGACCCTTAATCGGCGTATCGGTCTATATGGGGGCTATTTCAAGATGTAGTCCGATATAGCCCGTCTTCGAACTGAATCTGGTTACGACGAAAAAAAGAATCTGTTCAAAATTTCAGCTCAATATCTCTATTTTTAAAGATTGTAGCTTGATTTCAACAGACAGATTTTAGATTTTTATTAAAAAAGAATATATATACTTTGTAGGTTCGGAAATGGATATTTCGATGTGTTGCAAATGGTATGACAAAATGAATATGCCCTCATCCTCCGGTAGTGGGTATAACATTTTTGTCCGATTTGGCTCAAATTTTGTACTCGGTGTTCTGTTATGGCTCCCAACAACTGTGCCAATCAAATCGGTAAAGAACATGATATTGCTCCCATATAATCCGATCACCCGATTCGACTTCTTGAGTCCTTACAAGCCGCAATTTTTATCCGATTTGGCTGAAATTTTTCATATAGTGTTCTGTTATGGCTCTCAACAACTGCGCCAAGTACGGTCTTATTCGATCTGAAACCTGGTATAGCTCCCATATTTTAGCACAATCTGTGATGGTGGGTTACCAAGATTCGGCCCGGCCGAACTTGAACGCTTTTACTTGTTTTAATCTTATTAGTCAGCAGACCTTTTCTATGAAAGCAAGTTTTATATTACATTTACGTTCGCTGCTATGACATTTAACTTCAATTATCGGCATCTTGGGCTAGTTAATCAAAAAAGTTTGAGGATATATAATTTTTATACCCTCCACTATAAGATGGGGGGTATACTAATTTCGTCAATCTGATTGTAACTACTCGAAATATTCGTCTGAGACCCCATAAAGTATATATATTCTTGATCGTCGTGAAATTTTATGTCGATCTAGCCATGTCCGTCCGTCTGTCCGTCCGTCCGTCCGTCTGTCTGTCGAAAGCACGCTAACTTCCGAAGGAGTAAAGCTAGCCGCTTGAAATTTTGCACAAATACTTCTTATTAGTGTAGGTCGGTTGGTATTGTAAATGGGCCATATCGGTCCATGTTTTGATATAGCTGCCATATAAACCGATCTTGGGTCTTGAATTCTTGAGCCTCTAGAGTGTGCAATTCTTATCCGATTAGGATGAAATTTTGCAAGACGTGTTTTGTTATGATATCCAACAACTGTGCCAAGTGTGGTTCAAATCGGTCCATAACCTGATATAGCTGCCATATAAAACGATCTTGGATCTTGACTTCTTGAGCCTCTAGGGTGCGCAATTCTTATCCGATTGGAATGAAATTTTGCACGACGTGTTTCGTTATGATATCCAATAACTGTGCCAAGTATGGTTGAAATCGGTCCATAACCTGATATAGATGTCATGTAAACAGAACTTGGGTCTTGACTTCTTGAGCCTCTTGAGTGCGCAATTCTTATCCGATTGGGATGAAATTTTGCACGACGTGTTTTGTTATGATATCCAACAACTGTGCCAAGTATGGTTCAAATCGGTCCATAACCTGATATAGCTGTTATATAAACCGATCTTGGGTCTTGACTTCTTGAGCCTCTAGAGTGCGCAACTCTTATCCGATTGGGATGAAATTTGCACGACGTATTTTGTTACGATATCCAACAACTGTGCCAAGTATGGTTCAAATCGGTCCATAACCTTATATAGCTGTCATATAAACCGATCTTGGGTCTTGATTTCTTGAGCCTCTAGAGGGCGCAATTCTTATACGATTGGAATGAATTTTGGCATGTAGTATTTTGTTATGATATCCAACAACTGTGCCAAATATGGTTCAAATCGGTTCATAACCTGATATAGCTGTCATATAAACAGTTCTGGGGACTTGACTTCTTGAGCTTCTAGAGGGCGCAATTCCTATCCGATTTGGCTGAAATTTCGCAAGACGTTTTTTATTGTTACTTTCAACAACTATGTCAAATAAAGTACAAGTCGGTTCATAACCTGATATAGCTGCCATATAAACCGATCTGGGGATCTTGACTTCTTGAGCCTCTAGAGGTCGCAATTATTATCCGATTTGCCTGAAATTTTGTACGACGGATTCTCTCATGACCATTAACATACGTGTTTATTATGGTCTGAATCGGTCTACAGCTCCCATATAAATCGATATCTCTATTTTACTTCTTGAGCCCACAAAGGGCGCTATTTTATTCGAATTGGCTGACATTTTATACAGGTTTACAACATATAATTTAATTGTGGTTCAAACCGGACCATATCTTGGTATCGCTCTAATAGCAGAGCAAATCTTTTCTTATATCGTGTTTTGCCTAAGAAGAGATGCCGGGAAAAAACTCGACAAATGCGATCCATGGTGGAGGGTATATAAGATTCGGCCCGGCCGAACTTAGCACGCTTTTACTTTTTTTTTTTTTAATCAAAAATGATAAAAATAAATCAAATAAAATTTTCAACGCAAATAAAATTAGCAAAGAAAGAAAAAGTTTACAATTAGTTTGAGAGCAAATGAGCACAAAACAAATTCATCCATATACTGAAGCTGATTCGCCGAAACTAACACTAGAAAACTAAAATATTCGCAAAGACATGCACATTTTGAAAGGTTTCAATGATTAGGATCGGCCTAAATAATGTATTGGCAAGCAGTAAAAAATGTAGCTCTGACTTTTATGACCCACCCAGTCTTGAGAATCGGTCAAAAAATTATGACATTATTGCAGTATTATTACAAATCGGACGGAAACGATGCTTTCCTATTCCAGTAGGCTTCATCTCTAGATAATAAATTTTGGCCATGTTAAATTAATAGACTATTGGTTGAAAATAGTGACATGTACTTTGTACACGGATTAATATGGACAGACGGACGGACATGGCCAAATCGAATCAGAAAGTGATTCGATTACTTCAGGGTCTTAAAAACAAATGCTGTGAGTTGTAATACCATGCCACTGTAGTGGTCTACAGTACAAGAAGTACCTATTAAAGTACTATACGTGGGGTATACTAACCCATTTGACTTATCTTGCCCAAACGATTTTTCTGTTCTCAGAACTCAAGAGATTGCTACCTTAACTAAAGCTTATATGGGCTTCAGTCCCCTTATTGGCAGATCGGTCTATACGGTAGCTATATCTAAATATAGTCCGAACTGAACCATATTTGGGTCGGGTGACAAGAGGCTGAAAATAACTCATCGTTTAAAATTTTTGCGAAATCGGATATTGGGAGGGTTAAAACTGCGCACAATTCCAAATGTCAGCAAAATTGGATGAGAAATAAAGCTTTTATGGCCTTCAGACCCTTTATCGTGAGATCGGTCTATATGACAGATATATCTAAATATAGTCCGATCTGAACCTTATATAAGTAAGGTATCGGGAGGCTTAAAATAACCCACTGTTTACACCCTGCACCACCACTGTGGTACAGGGTATTATAGATTTGTGCATTTGTTTGCAACGCTAAGCAGGAGAAGAGCTAGACTCATTGATAAGTATACCGATCGACTCAGAATCACTTTCTGATTCGAATTAGTCATGTCCGTCCGTTGCACATGTCACTTTTTTGGCCCAAGGACAAACGCTAATGATTTTGAAAAAAATCGGTTCAGATTTAGATAAAGCTCCCATATATATCTTTCATCCGATATGAACTATTAACGCTGTATAAGCCACAATTTCATGACCTTAAAAGGTCATATCGTTCATCCGATATGGCCTTTTAAGGCTGTAGAATACACAATTTTAGCCCGATTTTACATGACACGTTTAAATATAACTTCCATGCAATCTTTTAATGTTATGGCTTTTTAAAGATGTCTGACTAGATTTCGAGATAAGTTCTACATATAAAAAGTACTACATGCACTAGGTGGTGTAGGGTATTATTGGGTGGCCCAAAAAGTAATTGCGGATTTTTTAAAAGAAAGTAAATGCATTTTTAATAAAACTTAGAATGAACTTTAATCAAATATACTTTTTTACACTTTTTTTCTAAAGCAAGCTAAAATTAACAGCTGATAACTGACAGAAGAAAGAATGCAATTACAGAGCCACAAGCTGTGAAATAATTTGTCAACGCCGACTATATGAAAAATCCGCAATTACTTTTTGGGCAACCCAATATATAGTCGACACCGCCCGACTTTTGCCTTTCCTTACTGGTTTTTTAATTTCAGCGAAATCGGATAATAAATAAAGCTTTTATGGGCATTAGATATGGTCCGATCTGGCCCGTTCAAGAACTTTACTTAAAAAGGCCAATCTGTGTCAAATTTCAGTTCAATATCTCCATTTTTATATGGGGGTATACTAATTTTGTCATTCTGTTTGTAACTACTCGAAATATTCGTCTGAGAACCCATATAGTATATATATTCTTGATCGTCGCGACATTTTATGTCGATCTAGCCATGTCCGTCCGTCTGTCCGTCCGTCTGTCCGTCCATCCGTTCGTCTGTCGGTCGAAAGCACGAAGGAGCAAAGCTAGCCGCTTGAAATTTTGCACAAATACTTCCTATTAGTGTAGGTCAGTTGGTATTGTAAATGGGCCATATCGGTCCATGTTTTGATATAGCTGCCATATAAACCGATCGTTGGTCTTGACTTCTTGATCCTTTAGAGTGCGCAATTCTCATCCGATTGGAATGAAATTTCGCACAAAGTGGTTTGTTATGATATCCAACAACTGTGCCAAGTATGGTTCAAATCAGTCCATAACCTGACATAGCTGTCATAAAAAACCGATCTTGGGTCTTGACTTCTTAAGCCTTTAGAGGCCGTAATTCTTATCCGTCTTGAATGAATTTTTGCACGTAATGATACCCAATTTGATTATGATATCCAACAACTGTACCAAGTATAGTTTAAATCGGTTCATAACCTGATATAGCTGTCATATAAGCAGATCTGGGGACTTCATTTCTTGAGCTTCTAGAGGGCGCAATTCCTATCAGATTTAGCTGAAATTTTGCATGACGTATTTTATTCTTACTCCCAACAACTGTGCTAAATAAAGTTTAAATCGGTTTATAACCTGATATAGTTGCCATATAAACCGATCTGGGATCTTGACTTCTTGAGCCTCTAGAGGTCGCAATTATTATCCGATTTGCCTGAAATTTTGTACGACGTATTCTCTCATGACCATTAACATACGTGTTTATTATGGTCTGAATCGGTCTATACGATACAGCTCCCATATAAATCGATCTCTCTATTTTACTTCTTGAGCTCCCAAAAGACGCAATCCTTTCTCGAATTGGCTGACATTTTACACAGGTCTCCAATATATAATTTAATTGTGGTTCAAACCGGACCATATCTTGATATCGCTCTAATAGCAGAGAAAATCTTTTCTTATATCGTTTTTTGCCTAAGAAGAGATGCCGAGAAAAGAACTCGATCCATGCGTGGAGGGTGTAAAAGATTCGGCCCGGCCGAACTTAGCACGCTTTTATTTGTTTTTTCTTTATTACAGTTTTATCATATTAATTGAAAATTTTACGTAAAAAATTTGTCTGTGAACAAATATTAAGTTCGTTAGTCTGAACAAGTAAAAAGGCGTTAAGTTCGGCCGGGCCGAACTTTGGATACCCACCATGTCGGGTATATCGGTATTTCACCATCATAGTCCGGTGAAAAAATCATCAAAAATCAAATATGGTCCGATTTGGATCAAATTCAGAACGGACATTGAGTTATTTTATAAGTACAAGTCATTGTTAAATTTTGTACAACAAAAGATTGGCCTTTTTGGTAGCTATATACAAATATAGACTGATCTGAACCATACATGACTCGATTGTCGAAACATAAGTCACTGTGTCCAATTGCAGAGAAATCGGATTATAAGGAGATCAGTCTTTATGGCAGTAAAGTAAGACAATGAATAGGCGGATCGGTCTATATGGGGGCTACATCAAGATATAGTCCGATATAGTCCATCTTTGAACCTAACCTGGTTATGAACAAAAAAGAATCTGTTCAAAGTTTTAGCTCAATAAATCTATTTTTAAAGACTGTAGCGTGATTTTAACAAACAGGCGGACGGACATGGTCTTAGAATTTTATAATAATCAAGAATATATACTTTATAGGGTCGGAAATTGATATTTCGATATGTTGCAAACGGAATGACAAAATGAATATACTCTCATCTTTCGGTAGTGGGTATAAAATTTGTCTCCGATTTGGCTCAAACTTTGTACATGGTGTTCTGTTATGACTCCCAACAACTGTGCCAATAACATCGGTAAAGAACATGATATAGGTCCCATATAAACCGATCACCCGATTTGATTTCTTGAGCCCTTACAAGCCGCGATTCTCCCACGTCCTTCAACATATGCGTGAAATATGTGAAATTAGATCTCCATTAAACTTGTTTTAGAAAACCGATTTAGGTTTTCTTAGTGCTTCTTGTTCATAAGATTAGCATTAATTACAATATTTTCCTGAAATTGGAACACAGTGTGTTGCTTTCGACACTTATCATCGCTTCCAAAATATGGACCTTATTTGAGTATATTTTAAGGTCTGTCTATTTATTTCCCAAAATCAACAACATTTTGAATAAACATTCGCTTAAGACTCCTCGACATTCTTTCTCGGTGAAGTGTTGGAGTCCAGCATGGCCGAATTTAATGCGTTTTTTTGTTTAATTTTAAAACTAGATTTTTTTATTATTTCGGTGACACAATAAAGCGAACAAATAGCAAATCCAAGATAGGCACTTGAAAAAAAAAAACCTGGTCAAAAACTAATCAGTACTTTGAAAATTCGTTACAAATTCGGGCAATAGAAATTCGCATTTAAAAAACATTCCATTTTCTACCACTTAACATCTAAAAACTCCAACTACCAGTACATGGGTCCCACACTCTGTTTAATTGCTAATTGTAATTAGGTAAATTTGTGGTGTCGTTTTGTCACGACCTTAATTTACCAATAAAAACTGTAAATTGTCCCTTTATTGCCATTACACATTTAAAGAATGTCAGAGGTATATGGACCACATTTATGTAACTCATTCACATAAATGTTGACTTTGGATGTTAACATTTCTTTTACATCTGTTTTAAGGTTAATGATGTTAAAGAAGGCAAGATTTTTGGTAACAATTAATACTAAATTGCATCACGTGTACGGACTCGTTTTGCGCTCAATGTTTTTCTCTTCTTCTTCCTTTCATTCGTAGAATAAACGTACTGGCCCTTTGTACATGTCAAAACATTAGGAGATGTGTGAATGCACCAACATACACCCAAACATTCAATCGTAAGCTGATTTGTTCTGGGGCTTATGCAGACAGACGTTGACATTAAGATGGATCAGTTGAATATCTATAATATTCACAACACAATCATGTACAAGCAACTGCTCGGTATAAAAAGATATCGAAACTTGTTATACCCTCCACCATAAGATGGGGGGTATACTAATATCGTCATTCTGTTTGTAACTACTCGAAATATTCGTCTGAGACCCTATAAAGTATATATATTCTTGATCGTCGTGACATTTTATGTCGATCTAGCCATGTCCGTCCGTCTGTCCGTCCGTCCGTCCGTCCGTCCGTCTGTCTGTCGAAAGCACGCTAACTTCCGAAGGAGTAAAGCTAGCCGCTTGAAATTTTGCACAAATACTTCTTATTAGTGTAGGTCGGTTGGTATTGTAAATGGGCCATATCGGTCCATGTTTTGATATAGCTGCCATATAAACCGATCTTGGGTCTTGACTTCTTGAGCCTGTAGAGTGCGCGATTCTTATCCGATTGGAACGAAATTTTGCAAGACGTGTTTTGCTATGATATCCAACAACTGTGTCAAGTATGGTTCAAATCGGTCCATAACCTGATAAAGCTGCCATATAAACCGATCTTGGGTCTTGACTTCTTGAGCCTCTAGCGTGCGCAATTCTTATCCGATTGGAATGAAATTTTGCACAACGTGTTTTGTTATGATATCCAACAACTGTGCCAAGTATGGTTTAAATCGGTCCATAACCTGATATAGCTGCCATATAAACCGATCTTGGGTCTTGACTTCTTGACCCTCTAGAGGGCACAATTCTTATCCGATTTGAATGAATTTTTGCACGAAGTATTTCGTTATGATATCCAACAACTGTGTTAAGTATGGTTCAAATCGGTTCATAAACTGATATAGCTGTCATATAAACAGATCTGGGTATTTGACTTCTTGAGCTTCTAGAGGGCGCAATTCCTATCCGATTTGGCTGAAATTTTGCATGACGTATTTTATTTTTACTTTCAACAACTGGGTCAAATAAGGTTCAAATCGGTTCATAACCTGATATAGCTGCCATATAAACCGATCTGGGATCTTGACTTCTTAACCCCTAGAGGTCGCAATTATTATCCGATATGCCTGAAATTTTGTACGATGGATCCTCTCATGACCATCAACAAACGTGTTTATTATGGTCTGAATCGGTCTATAGCCCGATACAGATCCCATATAAATCGTTCTCTCTATTTTACTTCGTGAGCCCCAATGGGCGCAATTCTTTAACGAATTGGCTGAAATTTTACACAGGCCTCCAACATATAACTTAATTGTGGTCCGAACCGGACCATATCTTGATATCGTTTTAATAGCAGAGTAACTCCTCTCTTATATCCTTTTTTGCCTAAGAAGAGATGCCGGGAAAAGAACTTGACAAATGCGATCCATGGTGGAGGGTATATAAGATTCGGCCCGGCCGAACTTAGCACGCTTTTACTTGTTTTTTAACTAATAATGGTGATTTCGATTCTGAAAAAAAATGTTACACTAATGTTGCACTTATGCTACATAACATTTTGTAAATGTCACTCCAACCCTCTCATTTTGCATTTTCAATCGAATATTTTTATACCCTTCACCATAGGATGGGGGTATACTCATTTCGTCATTCTGTTTGTAACACCTCGAAATATGCGTCTAAGATCCCATAAAGTATTTATATTCTCGATGGTCGTGACATTTTAAGTCGAACTAGCCAAGTCCGCCGTCAGTCCGTCTGTCTGTCGAAAGCACGCTAACTTTTGAAGGAGTAGAGCTAGCCGCTTGAAATTTTGCTCAAATACTTCTTATTAGTATAGGTTGCTTGGGACTGCAAATGGGCCAAATCGGTCCATGTTTTGATATAGCTGCCATACAAACCGGTCTTGGGTCTTCTTGAGACTCTAGAGGGCGAAATTTCAGTCAAATCGGACTAGAATTGCGTCCGGTTTGACTGAAATTTCGCACATGGTGTTTTGATATCACTTCCAATAACTGTGCTAAGTATGGTTCAAATCGGTCTATAACCTGATATAGCTGCCCCTTTGAGCCTCCAGAGGGCGTAATTATAATCCGATTGGTTGAAATTTTGTACAACGCCTTCTCCCATGGCCTTCAACATACGTATAAAATATGGTTTGAATCGGCCTATAGCCTGATACACCTCCCCAATAAACCAATCTCCCTATTTTACTTCTTCAGCCCCTAAAGGGCGCAATTCTTATTAGATTTGGCTGAAATTTAACAAAATAACCTCTGCTATGGTCTCCAATATTCAATTCAGTTATTGTCGGAAATGAACCATAACTTGATATATAGTTCCAATAACATAAAAATTCTTTTCTTTTATCCGTTGGTTGCCTTAAAAGAGCCGAACTTCCGAACTTCCAACAAATGTTATCTTCTTCTGTTCTAACAAAACTTGCTGCAATGATAGTCGCTGATTTTAAGTGCGACATTCTCCACCGTAGAGTTGACACGGTGTGAGAAATGTAACATTTTTCCACTCTCTGTGTGCAACACCATTACAAACGAACACTACACCCGTGGTGTGGCTACATTTTTTTTTTTTTGGACAAACAAACACAAAATTTGGATTTCGATTTATATGGGAGCTGTATCAGGCGATACACTGATTCAAACCATAATTGACACGTATGTTGAAGTTCATGAGAGAAGTCGTTGTACTAAATTTCAGCCAAATTGGATAATAATTGCGACCTCTAGATGCTCAAGAAGTCAAGATCACAGACCGGTTTATATGGCAGCTATATCAAGTTGTGGACCAATTAAAACCATATTAAACACAGTTATTGGAAGTCACAACAAAACAATTTTTGCAACATTTCAGCCAAATCGGATAAGAATTGCGATCTCTAGTGTTTCTAGAAGTCAAAATTCAAGATCGGTTTAAATGGCAGCTATATGAAGTTATGGACCGATTTGAACCGTACTTAGCACAGTTGTTGGAAGTCTCAACAAAGCATCTCATGCAAAATTTTAGCCAAATCGGATTAGAATAGCGCCGTATAGAGGCTGAAGAAGTCAAAACCCCAGATAGGTTTACATGACAGCTTTATCAGGTTATGTTCCGATTTGAACTACGCTTAACACAAGCGTTGGATCACAACAAAACACCTCATGCAAAATTTCAGCCAAATCGTATAAAAATTGCGCCCTTTTGCTATATCAGCTATATCAAAACATGGACCGATTTGGTCCATTTACAATCCCAACCGACCTACACTAATAAGAAGTATTCGTGCAAAAATTCAAGCCGCTAGCTTTACTCCTTC
Organism: Stomoxys calcitrans; assembly: GCF_963082655.1. Classification (NCBI taxonomy): domain Eukaryota; kingdom Metazoa; phylum Arthropoda; class Insecta; order Diptera; family Muscidae; genus Stomoxys; species Stomoxys calcitrans. The sequence goes on along the minus strand of NC_081555.1, from coordinate 77,517,157 downwards.
GAAGGTTATTGTGCTTTCGTAAAGCTAACTGCTTGCCGGACGGACGGAGATGGCTAGATCGACTTAAAATGACATGACGATCAAAAATATATAAACTTTATGGGGTCTCAGATGAATATTTCAAGGCGTTACAAACAGACTGACGAAATTAATATACCCCCCATCCTATGGTGTAGGGTATAAAAACGGAAAAATCAAGGGTGATAAGGGGCATTCTTTTTATAACCGACTCCTACACTTCTTTGGGGAGAGGTTTTTTACGTGGCAAAGTACCTGACAATTGTTGCTAGCATTGGGAAAAAAATTTCAGATGTTCGGCCAGGATTCCAACCCAGGCGTTCAGCGTCATAGGCGGACATGCTAACCTCTGTGCTTTGGGACCCCCCTAGCTTAGTCCATATTGTCGATTCAACATTTTTATATATGTATGTATAATTTTAATAACCTTTACTAAAGGGTGATTTTTTAAGAGCTATAGGAAAATTTTTCCAAACTAAGAAGCACATAAAATTCATTGAACTGTACCATCCATATAAAGATTATTTCACGCAAATGTTGACCGTTCCAATGCGTCAATTGAAGCTGGCTTACCTTTATATAAATGAGCTTTAACACAGCCCAACAAAATAAAGTTTAAAAGTTTTAGAACCCACGATTTAGGCGGCCAATTGACAGGTCCCAAACGTGAAATAAAATGTTAAACGAACTCGCCTCTCAATAAGTCTTTTTTGTAGCTATATATAAAAATAAACCGATCTGAACCATATACAATATGGATGTCGAAAAGCCTAACATAAGACAATGTGTCGAATTCAATTAAATGCCAAATTTCGACAACATCGGACAATAAATGCGCCTTTTATTGGCCCAAAACATTAAATCGAGAGATCGGTCTATATGGCAGCTATATCCATATCATGAACGATTTGGGTGAAATTGAAGAAGGATGTCACAGGGCCTAACACTACTCACTGTCCCAAATTGCGTCGACATCGGACAATAAATGGGCTTTTTATGACCCCAAAACCTAAAACCGAGAGATCGGTCTATATGGCAGCTATATCCAAATATGAACCGATCTGTGCCATAATGCAGAAGTATGTCAAGGGGCTTAACTTAACTCAATGTCCCAAATTTCGGCGACATCGGACAATAAATGCGCCTTCTATGGGCCCAAAACCATAAATCGAAGGATCGGTCTACATGGCAGCTACATCCAAATCTGATCCGATCAGAGCCAAATTAAAGAAAGATGTCGAAGGGCCTAATACAACTCACTGTCCCAAATTTCAGCAAAACCGGATATTAAATGTAGCTTTTATGGGCCTAAGACCTTAAATAGGAGGATCGGTCTATATGGCAGCTATATCCAATTCTGGACCGTTCTGGGCCAAATTGACGAAGGATGTCGAAGGGCCTTACACAACTCGCTGTCTCAAATTTCAGCAAAATCGGATAATAAATGTGGCTTTTATTGGCTTAAGACCCCAAATCGGCCGATCGGTCTATATGCGGGCTATATCAATATATAGTCCCATATAGCCCATCTTCGAACTTAACCTGCTTATGGACAAAAAAAGAATCTGTGCAAAATTTCAGCTCAATACCTGATGACTGTAGCGTTATTTCAACAGACAGACAGACAGACGGACGGACATGTCTAGATCGTCTTAGATTCTACGCTAATCAAAAATATATATACTTTACTAGCTGACCAGGGCCCGCTCCGCTGCGCCTTCTTTTCTAGTATATCCCTTGACAAAGAGTTTAATAATATAAGTGCCTTTATGTGAATCCCATATGATCTTTATTGGTCTACGAATTTAAGTTTGGATGTAAGGTGTACTCCATTCTTAAAATACTTTATTTCAGCCCGATATCCTCATGATATCTGATTTAGGGGTGTTTTCGGGGGTGAGGTGGTCCCCCAGACACTTGGCCCTAAAAAAATATCAGCATCGTGCTCTTCTTTCAAATATCATTTATTTAAACCCCATATTGGCATTGGTTTAGTGGAGTTTACACGATGAGGCGTCCTCCAAACACATGGCCCCAAAATAGGTAATCAAATTCTTTTTCTAATCTCAAATACCTTTCATTTGAGCCACATAGGCATAGGCATGGTCGAAAATTTGTTTTCCCTTTGCGGGTGTTTTAGGAAAGGGGTGATGCCCTAAATACCTTCTCCTACATTTGGATATCAAATTCGTTTTCTACTCCCAAATACCTATATTTGAGCCACATATTGCAATGGTCAGTAAAAAATAGCTGTTTGTGGGGTATTTTGGGAAAGGGGTAGACCCCAGAAAATTGGTCCAGAAAGTGGGTGTCAATACCACAATACCTTTCATTTAAGCTCCACATTGACATGGTCGGCAAATATGCACGATTTATTCTTGATTTAAATATATCAGCAACGTGCTCTATTCTCATGTATCTAAATATCATTTATTTGAACCCCATATTTCCATTGGCCTCAAAATTGGATATCAAATTCGTTTTCAAATCTCATTTAAACTCCTTATTGCAAAAGTCAGCATATATGTCCGGTTTGGGGTATTGACCCTAAAAACTATAAATATTTAGTTCCACTCTCATTAAGAACCAAAATGTGTTGGTGAGAAAATACGTCCTGTTAGTTGGTCCCTAATGTTGATATCAGATACGTGGTCTACTCCCAAATACTTTTAATTTGAGCCCCATATTTCCATAGTCAGCAAACATGACCGTGCTTTACTCCCAAAGACCTTTCATTTGAGTCCCATATTGCTATGGTCGCAAATTTGTCCCCTTTGGGGGATGTTTTTGGTGAGAGACGGCTCCACAAACACTTGATTTCATATTTGGATATCAGATTCTAATTCTACACTAAAATACCTTTAATTTAAGCCCCATATTCCCATGGTCAGTAAATAAGTTCTGTTTGGGGGGTGTTTTGGTGAAGTGGTGGACCCCCAGAAACGTGGTGCCAAATTTGGATATCAGATTCGTATTCTACTTGCAAATACCGATTTAGGGATGTTTTGGGGCTTGGGGTGGTCCCCCTAGCACTTGGTCCGACAATTGGATATCGGATACGTTTTCCTATCCTAAATACCTTTCATTTAAGTCCCATGTTGTCGTGATTGGTCTAAATATATGTTTGGTAGGTTTTAGGGTGGGGCAACCCCCCTAGGTACCCCATCCGAAATTTGGATACCAAATTTTTAATATTTAGGATACTATATGAGTGCACACAAAATTTCGATTAAATCCCACCACCCATCTCCGAGATGTGGCGTTTCTGAAAATTAGGGTAAAGGGGAGGGTCCGCCCCCTCTTTAAATATCAAAAAATTTAGTGCCCTCGTGCATCTGTGAAAATTTCAAGAAAATCGGTTCAGCCGTTTCTGAGTCTATAGGAACACACAAACATACAAACAAACAAACAAATCTACAAACAAACACAAATTGATTTTTATATATAAGATAGGGTCGGAAATGGATATTTCGATAAGTTGCAAACGGAATGACAAAATGAATATACCCCCATCCTCCGGTGGTGGGTATAATGAAAGATGAGCGCGATAAACCTTTTTAACAGAATACGCATTTTAATAAAAACAAATAAAAGCGTGCTAAGTTCGGCCGGGCCGAATCTTATATACCCTCCACCATGGGTCGCATTTGTCGAGTTATTTTCCCGGCATCTCTTCTGAGGCAAAAAAAAAAAGGATATAAGAAAAGATTTGCTCTGCTATTAGAGCGATATCAAGATATGCTCCGGTTTGGACCATATGTTGGAGACCTGTGTAAAATGTCAACCAATTCGAATAAGAATTGCGCCCTTTGGGGGCTCAGGAAGTAAAATAGAGAGATAGATTTATATGGGAGCTGTATCAGGCTATAGACCGATTCAGACCATAATAAACACGTATGTTAATGGTCATGAGAGAATCCGTCGTACAAAATTTCAGGCAAATCGGATAATAATTGCGACCTCTAGAGGCTCAAGAAGTCAAGACCCCAGATCGGTTTATATGGCAGCTATATCAGGTTGTGAACCGACTTGTACCTTATTCGACATAGTTGTTGAAAGTAACAATAAAAAACGTCTTGCGAAATTTCAGCCAAATCGGATAGGAATTGCGCCCCCTAGAAGCTCAAGAAGTCAAGTTCCCAGATCTTTTTATATGACAGCTATATCAGGTTATTTGAACCCTACTTGGTACAGTTGTTGGATATCATAACAAAATACTTCGTGCAAAAATTCATTCCAATCATATGAGAATTGCGCCCTCTAGAGGCTGAAGAAATCAAGACCCAAGATCGGTTGATATGGCAGCTATATCAGGTTATGGACCGATTTGAACCATACTTGGCACAGTTGTTGGATATCATAACAAAACACGTCCTGCAAAATTTCGTTCCAATCGTATAGGAATTGCGCACTTTAGAGGCTCAAGAAGTCAAGACCCAAGATCGGTTTATATGGCATCTATATCAAAACATGGACCGATATGGCCCATTTACAATACCAACCGACCTACACTAATAAGAAGTATTTTGTGCAAAATTTCAAGCTCTAGCTTTACTCCTTCGGAAGTTAGCGTGCTTTCGACAGACAGGACATGGCTAGATCGACATAAAATGTCGCGACGATCAAGAATATATATACTTTACGGGGTCTCAGACGAATTTTTTCGAGTAGTTACAAACAGAATGACGAAATTAGTATACCCCCCATCCTATGGTGGAGGGTATAAAAACTAAACTCGGTGTTTTTATCTAGTATAATTTCCGAGAAATCGGGGTTGAAAAAAAAAGAGAGGACAGGCACTATATTCGATATAAAAAATATAAAATTGAAAAAAAAATATATATTCAATTTTTAAATGTTCCTATCTTCCAGTGGTCCTCGAAATGTACTAAAATTAATATTAAGACATATTTATTTTTTCCATCAAAATATAAGGTTAAGTTAGGTTGAAAAGAGGGTGCAGATATTAATCCGCCCCATGTCACTATGGACATACACCTCAGCCAGTAATCGGCTTGTTGGGCGCTCTAAAAACTATGAAGTAACATCTAAAAAGAAAATTTTAGGCTAGGAATTCCGTGCTACTTACAAAATCCTTAATTGTTTTCAATACCACTCCCCTAAGTTGGTTCATGTCTGATATTGTGTCTCCACCTAAGTACCGGTATCTGTTGGACGCGAGAGCCGGCAATGACAAAGGAAATGCTCCAACGTCTCATCATCTGCCCCGCATGTCCTACACATGCTATCACTTGCCGCACCGATTTTACATAAGTGAGCTCGTAGTCCTATGTGTCCCTTTATGATACCAATAGCTATACTGACCTCCTTCTAGCTTCCTTTTAGTAATAGCCTCGTTTTCTCACGATCTGGATCCCCCATAGGATTTTAGCCGTCCTACCGACCGTTTCGCTGTTCCATAATGTTGCATGCGCATTCGTCGCCCACTCCCTTAACACGGTCTGCGTCGACCCGAAAGGCTTCTGGTTAACCAATTTTATTGACGGCAGTCCTCTGGCCTTCACTGCCAATCGTCTGCCCTTTCATTTCCCCTTACTCCGTTATGGCCCGGCACCCAAACGATGCGGATTTTGCCATCCTCAGAGAAGGCGTTAATCTCTCTCTTACACTGCAAGACTGTTCGTGACTTTACCCTCCTGGTTGTTATTGCCCTTATGGCAATTTTACTGTCGGTAAAGATGTTCACACTCGACGTTAACACCACACCACTTCACGCATTCCGTTATAGCCAGCATTCCGTTCCGCCTGCAGGACCGTATTATGGTCAGGCAGTCTATAACAGATCTCAGTCCCTTGGTTCTCAATGGTATCCGATCGGAAACCTCTTCCCTTCCTTCCAGGTTTCCTATCGTCGCCTCGATTCTAGAATCTAGAATAGTCTCCAGTGCCCTAGTGGGCGTGCTGCTCATTGGTCCGCCTATGCCAAGTCAAAATGTTCTCTGAACGTGTTGTATGGTCCTAATGTTGCACTTTTTCTCAATAGCAGTCCACCAAACTACTAAGGCGTAAGTAAGTATTGGTCTAATCTTGCTCCTGTACAGCCAGTGTTATATCCTAGGATTCAGGCCCCATTTCGAGCCTACGGCCCGTCTACATAGTGCCCTACATCTGTGAGCCTTCTCAGTACTCTCCTGAATGTGGCACTTCCAATTCAGTTTCCTGTCCTAGATCACACCTAAGAATTTGACCTTGTCAGATATCGAAATCGTGCTATTGAGGAAACTTGGTGCGTTAAATTGGCCTATAGCTCGATCGGATCCTTACCCCTTTGAAGTGTTATAACATCGTCTGCTTAGCAGACGGGTTCAAATCTCTCCTCAATCAGCATCCGTAATAGGTCATTTATGGTGGTCACCCATAAGATTGGTGATAAAATGCCCCACTGTGGCGTGCCCTATGCCACTTTCTCTTTTATATTTATGCCATGCATCACACAATTTATCCATCTGTTCCTTGGCATATGGTTTATCCAGTCTCTAAGGACCGGGTCCACCCGGTAATGTTCTAAGGTTTGGATCAGTGTGTCGGTCCGCACATTATTAAAAGCCCCCTAGATGTCAATGCATACCGCCAGTGTATACGCTTTGGCATCGAAGGATTCTTCTATTTTATGCACAAATTCGTGCAGGGCAGTCTCCACCGACCTTCCCTTGACATAGGCATGCTGTTTGTATTTGAGCAGTTCGCTGGAGGTCATACTCTTTATCATGGTGTCCACAATACGTTCCATGGTATTAAGTAGAAAGGATGTAAGGCTTATGGGTCTGTAGGCCTTTGATGTCGCATAACTTGCCTTGCCGGGCTTGGGTATAAATACCACCCTTGCTTCCTGCCAGGCTTTCGAAGTATATGAAAGTCCTATGCACGCTATGAAAATTTTGGCCAGACGAGGCGCCAGATAGTCTGCCTCTCTCTGTAGCAATGCCGGAAATATTCCATCAGGTCCGAGTGACTTAAATGGTCTGAAGCTCCTCAAGGATTCCTTCACCATAAATTCCGTTATTATAAACATTCGATCAACATCATAATTCCAAGATTCCGGTGTCTCCGTGAGTCCCTTCGTATCCTATGGAAAATGGATTTTTATCCCATGTCGTCTACTAAAGTTTCAGTTTGAACATGGGTTATTGAAAGAAACTTTTTTATCTTGGCGGCGTCATTTACGCTATGAACCTGTTCGCAGAAAAACCTCCAGGAGGCACGTTTTACCGCTCTGGTAATCTTAATGTATTCCTTGAGCCGTGTGTAATACACTTCCCAATAAACTTCCGCCTTTTTACGACGTGCTCTGTTAAAAAGTCTGCGGACTTCTTACCCAATATTGCGAATCTCCCGGTCATCCAGGGATTTTCTTGGGCTGATTTCCTTTTCCGAAGAGGAAAACTGTCTTCGAAGGACCGAGTGTTTCATGGAGACCCTCCAATCCTGAACCTCATCGATCAGATTTTCGGAATATATCGTCACATCTAATACCTCCTCCCTAATCCTATTTACAAAGGTAGCGGTTTTACCAATATTAAGTGTTATTAGGTCGTTATTATTCAAGAACTCTGCCAGGGCTTTGCCCCGCTTATAAGTGTTGGTACAACCCCACGAAATGTGGTGAGAGTTCGCATCGGACCCCATTAGTACCTCGTTTCTGTCTGTCTTGCTTTTCTCACCAGCCGTTGCAGCTGCGACGTGTGTGGCGGTGACGGAGAGTCGAAAGGTAGATAAAGTGATGCCAGGTATGCTCCACCGTCTCTCTGTCTCACCACTGTTGCATCCGACGTTGACAACTCTGGGGATATATATATAATCAAACTTTTATGACAAATAACGCAGGTCCTCGGCTGAGTACCAGTGTTAGCATAGAATAATTGGTAGTTGATATGGTTCAGTCCACAAACTTTGTTCCGGTTCGTCCATGGCTCCTGAATTAAGGAAATATGAATCTTGCCCTTGCTGATATTCTTCATCAGAGCGTGTGTAGCAGTCTCGCTCCGGTGGAGGTTTATCTGGATTACCTCAATCATTAGTCCTCCCGTAAATGGGCATCTTGGGAGTCGGTGATGATCTCCTCGTCTGCTCCCTGTTCTTGAGACCCCATTAACTTTCCTGTCACTGCATTGCCTGATGTCATCGTTTTAGGTCCTTGCCTAGTCTGGTCTTCCGGCTTTTTATAAAGTCGGGTCCCTGTTCGTTAAGCTTTATTGGGTTTACATTCCCTGTACTGCCTGATGTTTCAATAATAGGGTCTTTGCCTATCTTAGTCTTCCAAATCAAAATAAGAAGGTCTCAGCGAGGAGTCAGGTGGCACTGGCTCTTAATTAAATTCTGAGTGTCAATGATACTCGAGATGATAAGGCGAGTTATTGGCGCCTTCAAATAATCAATGACCAACATCAGCGTCTGTTTCCAGGTTCTGGACGGTTGGAGGCGATCGTCGTATCTTGGAGAAACCGTCCCGCCACGACGAGGGATACATGTGCAATCCCACAAAACCCATGCGGTTGCGGCGCAAGGGCCAATAACCCGCCCCGGAAAACTATGAGAACTACTATGAGTAACAAAGGAATTGTAACAAGTAAAAGCGTGCTAAGTTCGGCCGGGCCGAATCTTATATACCATCCACCATGTCGAGTTCTTTCCCCGGCATTTCTTCTTAGGCAAAACAGGATATAAGAAAAGATTTGCTCTGCTATTGGAGCGATATCAAGATATGGTCCGGTTTGGACCAGAATTAAATTATATTTTGGAGACCTGTGTAAAATGTCAGCCAATTCGAATAAGAATTGCGCCCTTTGGGGGCTTAAGAAGTAAAATAGAGAGATCGATTTATATGGGAGCTGTCAGGCTATAGACCGATTCAGACCTTAATAAACAGGTATGTTGATGGTCATGAGAGGATCGTACAAAAATTCATTCAAATCGGATAATAATGGCGACCTCTAGAGGCTCAAGTAGTCAAGATCCCAGATCGGTTTATATAGCAGCTATATCAGGTTATGAACCGATTTGAACCTTATTTAACACAGTTGTTGAAAGTAAGAATAAAATACGTCATGCAAAAATTCAGCCAAATCGGGTAGGAATTGCGCCGTCTAGAAGCTCAAGAAGTATAGTCAACAGATCTGTTTATATGACAGCTATATCAGGTTATGAACCGATTTGAACCATACTTGCCACAGTTGTTGGATATCATAACAAAACACGTCGTGCAAAATTTCATTCCAATCGGGTAAGAATTGCGCACTCTAGAGGCTCAAGAAGTCAAGACCCCAGATCAGTTTATATGGCAGCTATATCAGGTTATGGACCGATTTGAACCATACTTAGCACAGTTGTTGGACATAATAACAAAACACGTCGTGCAAAATTTCATTCCAATCGGATAAGAATTGCGCACTCTAGAGGCTCAAGAAGTCAAGACCCCAGATCGGTTTATATGGCAGCTATATCTGGTTATGGACCGATTTGAACCATACTTGGCACAGTTGTTGGATATCATACCAAAAAAAAAAATTCTTCTAATCGGATAAAAATTGCGCACTCTAGAGGCGCAAGAATTCAATACCCAAGATAGGTTTATATGGCAGCTATATCAAAACATGGACCGATATGGCCCATTTACAATACCAACCGACCTACACTAATAAGAAGTATTTGTGCAAAATTTCAAGCGGCTAGCTTTTTTCCTTCGGAAGTTAGCGTGCTTTCGACAGACGGATATGGCTAGATCGACATAAAATATTGCGACGATCAAGAAAATATATACTTTATGGGGTCTCAGACGAATATTTCGAGTAGTTACAAACAGAATGACGAAATTAGTGTACCCCCCATCCTATGATGGAGGGTATAAAAACGGACCCTCCCAAAGTTGATGACCCACGCAAATGAAAAAGGAACATGATTTGCGGATCTGCACCTGGAATGTCCGCACCCTTTATAGAGAAGGTGATGGTATAGAATATTTGCCAAGTCCAAGTTGCAGTGACCCGACTAAAGAACATCAAGGCAGCAGGAGCCGACGGGTTACCAGCTGAATTATTTTAGACCAGGGGCGACACGCTGATAAGGCGTATGCATCTGCTTATCTGCGCAATCTGGTTAAAAGAACGCATACCCGATGATTGGAACCTCAGCATATTATGTCCCGTTCACAAGAAAGGAGACAAGACGGAATGTGCCAACTAGAGAGGAATAAGTCTCCTCCCCATCGCATACAAGATACTCTCGAGCGTACTGTGTAAAAGAGTCAAACCTGAAGTCAATGAGATAATTGGGCCTAATCAATACGGCTTTAGACCTGATAAATCCACCCTGGACCAGATATTCACACTGCGCCAAATCCTGGAAAAGTCCCGAGAAGGACAAATCAACACCTACCATCTCTTTGTTGATTACAAAGCCGCCTTCGATACTCCTTTACGTTCAAAGGTATTTCAAGCCATATCTGAGTTTGGTATCTCTGCAAAATTAATAAGACGACTCTGCAGGATGACACTTGCTGATACGCGTTCCACAGTAAGAATAGGAAAGAACCATTTAATACCAAACGAGGTTTCAGACATCATCATCGGTCGGTCACCGGAATTAGTAACTGCAGCCTTTGAAAGAATCGAAAGAGAGTCAGTGAAAATGGGTCTGGCAGTAAATGGAGAAAAGACGAAATGGATAGTTTCAACTCCCAAAAAGCCTTGCACAACCGAGCAGATAAAGAACATGGAGAAAGTTGGGAACCACAACTTTGAGATAGTCAGTAACTTTATATACCTCGGCACCGCTGTAACCGAAATGAATGACATCAGTTTTGAGATAAAGCGAAGAATAATACTGGCAAACAGATGCTACTTTGGACTAAGTAAGCAGTTTAAAAACAAGGCCACCTGTCGACAGACGAAGACTACACTTTACAAGACACTGATACTACCCGTGCTGTTATATGGTTCTGAGGCATGGGTACTTGTGAAAGCAGATGAGGCAGTGCTTGGAGTATTTGAGAGAAAGATTCTTCGTAAAGTATATGGACCAGTTTGCGTTAACGGAGAATATAGGCAACGTATGAACCACGAGTTGCATGACGACGATAGCATAGTTACAATTGCTACTGCGTTGGCTAGGTCATGTTGTCAGAATGGATGAAGAAGCTCCAGCAAAGAAGTCTTTTGAAGGCAAACACGGTGGTACATGCAAACCGGGAAGACCAAGAGTCCGATGAAAAGATGAATTGGTGGGAGACTCCTCGAAACTTTGTGCCAGAGATTTTAGAATGAGCTCTGAAGATAGAGGTGCTTGGAACGCTATAGTGGAACAAATATTTTGTCATAGCCAATTAAAGTAAAAAAGTAAAGATTTAGCTGACCGAAATGTTTGTTAATACAGGAGCCCTATGTTTGCTGAAACAGCGGTTATGTCTGCTTTCTAATTTCCAGCAGACAAAAAGTTTTGGCAACATTTTTGCTATTTTGAATTAGTTACTCCATTATATCCGAGTATACTGAACATTTTTCACTTTCACTGGTTACAATTATCAACCAGTGCTGCCAGCCGAAGAAACTTAACTCCTAAAAAATCACCCATTATATTTTGTTGATTGCGCACCTCTTAATCCATCTCTAACATTGTTTGAATATCACGCTCATAGAAATTTGTTAGTAAAAACAACAAAAATGTTTGCTGAAGAAAGTCCGTTTAAAATGGGACAGCAGTAATTTTGTCGCTAAAACGGAAAACATTTTCTGCTATTTTCAAATTCAAATAAGTAAAACAAGTAACACCATTGATCGCATTTGTCGAGTTCTATGCGCAGTATCTCTTTTCAGACAAACAAAGAATACTGAATAAGAACTGTTATGCTATTGGAGCTATATCAAGTTATAGTCCAATTCGGACCATAAATGAATGCTGAAGATTGTAGAAGTCATTGTGAAATAGTTTAGTTCATTCGAATAAGATTTGCGTCTTGTAGGGGCTCAAGACACAAAATCGGGAGACAGGTTTATATGGGAGCTGTTTCGAGCTATTGATCGATTCAGACCATATTAGTCACGTATGTTGAAGGTCATGAGGGAAGCCGTTGTACAAAATTTCAGCCAAATCGGATGAGAATTGCGCCCTCTAGAAGATCATGAAGTTAAGATCCAAGATCGCATTATATAACAGCTAAACCAGATTATGAACCAATTTAAATCACACCTACCACAGTTGTTGGAAGTGATACCAAAATACCGCGTGCAAAATTTCAGTTAAATTGGATAAGAATTGCGCCCTGTAGAGGCTCAAGAAGTCAAGACCCAAGATCGCTTTATATGGCAGCAATATCAAAGCATGGACCGATTTATACCATACTTAGCGTCGTTGATGCTACCAAAACACTACGTGCAAAATTTCAGCTAAATCAGACGAGAATTGCGCCCTCTAGAGGCTCAAGAAGTCAAGACTCAAGATCGGTTTATATGGCAGCTATATTAAGACATGAACCGATTTGAACCATACTTAGCGTTGTTGTTGGAAGTGCTACCAAAACACTAAATGCAAAATTTCAATAATATCTGAAAAGAATTACGCCCTCCAGAGGCTCAAGAAGTCAACACCCAAGATCGGTTTATATGGCAGCTATATCAAAGCATGTACCGATTTGGCCCATTTACAATACCAACTGACCTACACTTATACAAAGTATTTGTGCAAAATTTCAAGCGAAAATAAGCGTGCTTTTCACAGACAGACGGACGGACGAACATGGCTAGATCGACTTAAAATGACATGACGATCAAGAATATATATACTTTATGGGGTCTTAGACGCATATTTCGAGGTTTTACAAACAGAATGACGAAATAAGTATACCCCCATCCTATGGTGGAGGGTAAAAAATTGCTCAAAAATGTCGTTAATATTTCAAAACTGTTATTATTCCATCTTGTTTTTCAATTTTACAAGCATATAACTTAAAATGTTTAAAATTTTGAACAATTTCCGAATTTTTGATCAAATTTAAATGGTAGCAGACAAAATAGGAACTTTTGTATGCATTAAAACATTAAAACGAAAATTGTAAGCCTATAATTGACAGAGTATTTATTATACCCTCCACCATAGGATGGGGGTATACTAATTTCGTCATTCTATTTGGAACTTAGTTGTTGTTGAGAGGTACCAAAATTTTGAATGGATTTATTGAAAAAATTAAAAATTGGAATTTACATCAGTAGACAGTGTTTTCCGATATCAGCAGACAGTGTTTTCTGATATCAGCAGACTAATGGGTGTATACATTATTCAATTTTGCAGATAACCTATGCGTCTTTAACATTTGATTTTTACAAGTCTTAAGCTTCTAAATAAAATACTCTATTTACCAAATTGTTTAATTTCCGATATTTTGCTGGAAGTGGAAAGCTATCAATTGAATTTCTACAAAAAATGTTGAACCATTAATTCGGATTATGATTTAGAATGAGGTTTGCTGCAAGAATTGCATATTGTGAAAAAAATACCACCCACTTTAATATGTATGTCTGCGACGCTTCAGAAACCAAACCAACAAGCATGGCAAAAACAAAAGCAAGCTTCATCAATCTTATTTAAGATGGATATTTCAACAGTCACGTATCTGTGCCAACATAAACTTACAAGACATAAAACTAAGTGAAACAAGAGAGCGAACATTCAACCAGGCATACCGCATAAACGTCTAAATTCGAGCACAGTCATTAAATAACACATCAATAAATTATTATGGGGATGTACATACATCTTACAACATATGTTGGTACTACCTACCTCATTGAACTCTCTCTCGCTCTGCCCCCGTGTGCCATGCCCTAAAACACATTTGCAGGACTAGGAACATGAAAGTGCAGGAAAATATGCTAGTCTGACACCACAAATGATGGTTCATTATGTTTCTGATCTTAAATATCCAATCGTATGATTTAAAAGATGATTTATTGCACAAAGGCCTTCGTGTCTCAAATGCTTGTTGTGGATTTGTGATGTTGTACACTTAAATTGGCAACAAAATACTCTCTTTATTGAAGTCAAAAGGGATAGGCGTGATTGCCTCTAGTCCTAAAGCGAAATTATACGCACAATTTATTCGGATTATGTAACTCAAGTGTGCGTAACCGGATAGATGGAGCAAATGTGGGGATAAGTCAAGAAATACTTAATTCATAGAGAAGCTAAGCTGAAATCCTGTTCATAAAGCAAATTAATGATGCAAAGTGCGAGAGGTATATTTGTTATAATCATGGCAGCAATATGTCATGCAAATAAACCGAAAAATCCAAGATTTCTTTGAGACCACACCAACATATTGTGTTATTTCATAACGCCAGCAAACTCTAACACTTTTTAATGGCCAGAGATTGAAATTAACATTTTAAAATATTTTATTTTAAATCTGATGGGTCTTTCACAGACGCTACGGTATTTACTACTTTTAAATTAGGGCTTTAATTCTGGTACTCAAATACTTCGCTAAGGACAAAGTACCTATTATGTTTGCAATTTCAATCAGTAAGGAAAGACAAAAGTCGGGCGGAGCCGACTATATAATACCTTACACCACCTAGTGCATGTAGTACTTTTTATATGTAGAACTTATCACGAAATCTAGTCAGACTTTAATTTGGCTACCAATTGAAATAGCAATTTAGAACCTTGTAAGATTTTCCTACCATAGGACAAAAGATTTGGATTTCCACATCTTTAAAAGGCCATATCGGATAAAAAATTATATGAGACTTATATCGAAACCTGTGTCAATTTTAATGACACATACTGGGACATGAAAAAAAAAACGTCTCACTCCCTACATTGGAGAGATGTGACCAAAATTGTGGATTTTACTGCCTTAAAAGTCAATATCGGATGAAATATACACAATGGAGTTATATCTAAACTAGGACGGATTTTAATGAAATTTTGCGTACGTATTGGGACATCAATTTAAACGTGTCATGCAAAATCGGACGAAAATTGTAGATTCTACAGTCTTAAAAGTCCATATCGGATGAAAGATATATATGGAAAGATGCACACATATGTAGACCTCAAATAAAATACCCCATGCCAAATTTTATACAGATAGGACGAAAATTTTGGATGAAAGATATATATGGGAGCTATATCTAAATCTAAACCGATTTTTTTCAGAATCAATAGCGTTTGTCTTTGGGCCAAAAAAGTGTCATATGCAAATTTCGTGACAATCGGACAAGAAATGCGACCTGCACTTTGATTACAAGAATACATTGACTCACAGACGGATAGACGGACATAGCTAAATCGAATCAGAAAGTGATTCTCAGTCGATCGGTACACTTATCAATGGATCTAGCTCTTCTCCTTCTTAGCGTTGCAAACAAATGCACAAATCTATAATACCCTGTACCACAGTGGAGGTGTAGGGTATAAAAAGTAAAAGCATGGATCGCACAGGTCAAGTTCTTTTCCAGGTATCTTTTTATACCCTCCACCATGGGATGGGGGGTATACTAATTTCGCCATTCTGTTTGTAACTACTCGAGACCCCATAAAGTATATATATTCTTGATCGTCATGTCATTTTTAGTCGAACTGTCCGTCCGTTTGTCCGTCCGTCCGTCTGTCTGTCGAAAGCACGTTAACCTCCGGACGAGTAAAGCTAGCCGCTTGAAATTTTGCACAAGTACTGCTTATTAGTGTAGGTCGGTTGGTATTGTAAATGGGCCATATCGGTCCATGTTTTGATATAGCTGCCATGTAAACCGATCTTGGGTCTTGACTTCTTGAGCCTCTAGAGCTCGCAATTATTATCCGATTGGAATGAAATTTTGCACGACGAGTTTTGTTATGATATCCAACAAATGTGCTAAGTATGATTCAATTCGGTTTATAACCTTATATAGCTGCCATATAAACCGATCTGGGAGCTTGACTTCTTGAGCCTCTAGAGGTCGCAATTATTATCCGATTTGCCTGAAATTTTGTACAACGGATCCTCTTATGACCATCAACATACGTGTTTATTATGGTCTGAATCGGTCTAGTGCCCGATAAAGCTTTCATATAAATCGATCTCTCTATTCTACTTCAATTCTTATTCGAATTGGCTGACATTTTACACAGGTCTCCAACATATAATTTAATTGTGGTCTAAACCAGATCATATCTTGATATCGCTCTAATAGCAGAACAAATCTTTTCTTATATCATTTTTTGCCTAAGAAGAGATGTCGGGAAAAGAACTCGACAAATGAACTCCATGGTGGAGGGTGTGTAAGATTCGGCCCGGCCGAACTTAGCACGCTTTTACTTGTTTTATTTTATTTTTTATACCCTCCACTATAGGATGGGGAGTATACTAATTTCGTCATTCTGTTTGTAACTAATCGAAATATTCATCTGAGACCCCATAAAGAATATATATTCTTGATCGTCGCGACATTTTATGTCGATCTAGCCATGTCCGTCCGTCTGTCTGTCGAAAGCACGCTAACTTCCGAAGGAGTAAAGCTAGCCGCTTGAAATTTTGCACATGTACTGCTTATAAGTGTAGGTCGGTTGGTATTGTAAATGGGCCATATCGATCCAAGTTTTGATATAGCTGCCATGTAAACCCATCGTGGGTCTTGACTTCTTGAGCCTCTAAGGTGCGCAATTCTTATCCGATTGGAATACAATTTTGCACAACGTGTTTCGTTATCATATCCAACAACTGCTTCAAGTACGATCCAAATTGGTCCATAACCTGATATAGCTGTCATGTAAACCTATCTTGGGTCTTGACTTCTTGAGCCTCTAGAGGGCGCAATTCTTATCCGATTTGAACGAATTTTTGCACGAAGTATTTTATTATGATATCCAAAAACTGTACCAAGTATGGTTCAAATAGGTTCATAACCTGATATAGCTGTCATATAAACAGATCTCTTGACTTGACTTCTTGAGCTTCTAGCTGTCATATAAACCGATCTATGATCTTGACGTTTTGAGCCTCTAGAGGTCGCAATTATTATCCGATTTGGCTGAAATTTTGTGCGACGGATCCTCTCATAACCATCAACATACGTGTTTATTATGGTCTGAATCGGTCTATTGTCCGATACAGCTCCCATATAAATCCATCTCTCTATTTTTCTTCTTGAGCCCCCAAAGGGCGCAATTTTTATTCAAATTAGCTGACATTTTACAAAGGTCTCCAACATCTAATTTAATGGTGGTCCAAACCGGACCATATCTTGATATCGCTCTCATAGCAGAGCAAATCCTTTTTTTGCCTAAGAAGAGATGCCGGGAAAAGAACTCGACAAATGCGATCCATGGTGGAGGGTATATAAGATTCGGCCCGGCCGAACTGTCTACGCTTTTACTTGTTTTATTTTTTTATTTAATTTTTTTTTTATTTTATTTTATTTTGTTTGTTTTGTGTTTTTTTTTATTATACTGTTTTATGTTACATATTTTTTTTTATTTAGCCTTACTCATTTTAGTTTATTATTTTTTACTTCACTCTCCCCCAAACAACCACTTCAAACATGGAGTTGCAGGCAGTCATAACTATTTAACAACTACAAACATTTTGCTGTGACAGCAGAAGTGCTGTAATAGCAATAGATCTTAAAAGCCCGTTTTGTTAAGGTGAATATCATCTTGCAGCATTTGTATTAGATAAGTTATCGTTTAGCTAAATACAATTGAGTTCAGTACCAGTTGTTATTATTTTTCTTTTTATTGCCTGAAACGCATTAAAAAAACCAGTAAGGAAAGGAAAAATTCGGGCTATGACGACTTCATAATGCCCTATATCTACCCTTTAAGTACAAAGTGTGAGCTATATGTAATTCTGAAACCAATTTTGATGGACCTCGACTGATGTTTTCAGATGACGTTATTATACAACACGTATCAATATATGGGAGCTAAATCTGAACCGATTTTAACCAAATTTTCTAGATATTGTGGTAGGCACCGTGGAAAGCGTTGTACACAATTATGGCAAGATTCGTTAATAAATGCGCTTACAGTGAAAATCGGGCGATATAAATATATATGGCAGCTATATCTAAATCTGAACCGATTTCTATGAAATTCAGTAGTATTGTCCAATGTCATAGGAGTATTATTCCTGCTAATTTTCGAGAGAATCGATTAAAAATGAGCACTTTATTGCAATATTTCTCAAAACCGGACGAACGTATATATAGGAGCTATATCTTTAGCTTTAGGTAAATCTGAATCGATTTCTATGTAAATTACCAGTTATGTCGAGAGTAAAAAGGAAATCCTTCCTGTCAAATTTCGAGAGAATATGTTAACAAATGACCATTTGCATTTATTGCATTTTTACTGCAAATATGGTCGAGCTCAGCTAAAATTCGGCTTTCAGAATCCTTTAACAGTGTTTTGAACTGATCTATTAACTTTTCACTTATTTTCGTGAAACGATCATTCAGAAATTGTACTATACGGAGAGAAGAATCAAACATTTTGGGTGTTTTCGACCGATACCTATAGGCACATTGTATAAAACTCTCGAGAGTAAAATGAAAATCCTTACTGCCACAATTTCTAGATAATCGGATAACAAATTACCAATTTATTGCATTTTTACTGCAAATCTGGTCGAGTACAGTTAAAATTCGGCTTTTAGAATCCTTTAACAGTGTTTTGAACTGATCTATTCACCTTTCACTTATTTCCGTGAAACGATCATTCAGCAATTGTACTATACGGGAAAAAGAATCAGACAGTCTTGGGAATTTTTGGGTTGAATCCCGCAGGCACATTGTATTAAACTCTCCCTGTCACGTTAAAGTGCTCTGAACTTAATTACAACATTGCCGTTATTCACGTAATTCGGCCATTTTAAACATATAGTATATTTTATTAACGTAGCCGTTGTTAAAAAAAAAAAAATAATGTAATATGAAATTTTTACTCAATTTTTGTTCGGGTTGAGGTCCTAATATTTAATTAAACTTTAATGGATTAAAGGTATTTTTAATTAGACTTTATCTTTATTTATTTATTTTTACGGCCAATATATTGATTACCTCCGTTAATCATTTTCGAGGCAACTGCAAATAAAAATAAGAATAATCAACGTTAACCAACATTTAACACAATTTTACAAATCTTAAATCTTTGGAAAAAATATTATTTACTTCTGAGAACATGAGAAGTTGCGTATGAACTATTCGGTGTCCCTTTGTCAACCAATTCTTTAATGGCTTGTGCTTTCTAACTGTGTGCCAAAGCCAAAAAAGTGTAAGTTGACAAAGGGACACTGAATAGTTTATAAGCAAATTTCCTTTTTACCACTTTGGTACGAAATGTTTTAATGCTGCTAAGGTATCACTGAGTATCAAATTCCAAAGCTACAGCTCAATCTGTAACCAAAGTACCATTTTGTAAGGTTTAGTACCTATATGCAGGAAAAAAATCTTCTTGTTGCCCAATATACACTCTCATGGTTTAACTGAATCCTGAATAACTGAGCGCTTGGAGGGGATTGCACTCTGACACCTCCTTTCATTTCCTTGAATCCCTAAATCAACATTAGATTCGAACTCTATTGACATAGAGGTTTCTTTTAATTCACATATTATCCCACTCGAACTACACGTCCTATTGAAGGTTATTTAGTGGGTAGGCCGGTCCCAGACTCTATCCCAAATATGTATACCAGATTCGTAGTCAACTCCTAAAGACCTTTCATTCGATAACCATTTTGTTATAATTGGTACACATGCCCTGCGGGGGTAAGACAACCTCTCAGGTTATTTGACCCAACAATTTTATACCATTTTGTGTTTTTGGGGTACCTTAAGATGGCATATAAAATTTCGCTTAAATCGGTGCATGCATCTCCGAGATCTAGCGTTTTTAAAAATTGTGGTGAGGGGGAGAGTCCGCCCCCTTCAGATATAAAAGAATGTAGTACCCTATTTTCACCGGGGGCCCAAACTCTGTGAAAATTGCATAAAAATCGGTTCAGCTGTTTTTGGGTCTATACGGAATGCTGAACATTGTAGAAGTCATTTTGTACTATTTCAGTTCATTCGGATAAGAATTGCGCCTTGTAGGAGTTCAAGAAGCAAAATCGGGAGATTATATGGGAGTTGTATCAAGCTATGGAACGATTCAGACCATTTTAGATACATATATTGAAAGTCATGAGAGAAGCCGTTGTACAAAATTTTAGCCAAATCGGATGAGAATTGAGCCCTCTAGAGGATAAAGAAGTCAAGATCGCAGATCGGTTTATTTGGCAGCTATATAAAGTTCTATACCGATTTACGCCATACTTAGGACAGTTATTGAAAGTCATAACAAAACATCTCATGCAAAATTTCAGCCAAATCGGATGAGAATTGCGCGCTCTATTGGCTCAAGAAGTCAAGATACAAGATCGGTTTATATGACAGCTATACCAGATTATGAACCGATTTAAATCATACTTAGTAAAGTTATTGGAAGTTATTTCAAAACACTACGTGCAAAATTTCAGTTAAATCGGATACAAATTGCGCGCTCTAGAGGATCAAGAAGTAAAGAATCAAGATGAGTTTATATAGCAGCTATATCACATTATCAACCGATTTAAACCATACTTAGCGTAGTTGTTGGAAGTGCTACCAAAACACTATGTGCAAAATTTCAGTAAAATCGGATAAGAATTGCGCCCTCTATTGGATCAAGAATTCAAGACACAAGATCGGTTTATATGGCAGTTATATCAAAGCATGTACCGATTAAAGCCATACTTAGCGTAGTTGTTGGAAGTGCTACCAAAACACTATGTGCAAAATTTCAGTTCAATCGGACGAGAATTGCGCCCTCTAGAGGCTCAAGAAGTCAAGACACAAGATCGGTTTATATGGCAGCTATATCAAAACATGGACCGCTTTAAACCACGCTTAGCGTAGTTGTTGGAAGTGCTACCAAAACACCACGAGAAAAATTACAAAAAACGGATAAAAATTGCGCCCTCTAGAGGCTCAAGAAGTCAAGACCCAAGATCGGTTTATATGGCAGATATATCAAATCATGGACCGATTTAGCAAGAACCATGTACAATACCAACCGACCTACACTAATAAGAAGTATTTGTGCAAAATTTCAAGCGGCTAGCTTTATTCCTTCGAAAGTTAGCGTGCTTTCGACAGACAGACGGAGGGACAGACGGACGGACATAGCTAGATCGACCTATAATGACATGACGATCAAGAATATATATACTTTGTGGGGTCTTAGACGCATATTTCGAGGTGTTACAAACAGAATGACGAAATTAGTATAATCCCATTCTATGGTGGAGGGTATAAAAATAAACAAACAAAAAAAGCGCAACAATTTTATTTTCATACAATAGACTAGCTGAACAGGGACCGCTCCGCTGCGCCTTCTTTCACTCTCTTATTTAATCTGAGCCCTTTATTTGCACGGTCAAGAAAAAAGCCCTGTTTGGCGTTGTTGGTACGGCCTTTCAGATATTTCGCCCGAATGTGGATATCATTTTCGTGCTCTACTCCCAAATACTTTTCATTTGAGCCTTATATTACTGTAGTCGGTAAATATATCCGGTATGGTGGTATCTTTGGGGGGTGAAGTGGACGTCCATATATCAGATTCGTGATCTAATCTCAAATACCTTTCATTTGAACCACATATTGTCATTATTGGTTTATATTTCCATTTGGAGGGTCTTGGAGGTAGCGCAGCCCTCCTAGATATCCCACCCTAAATAACGATACCAAATTTCTATTTTTGAGTTATTAAAAACAAACTAAATTTCGCTTAAATCGCCCCACTAATCTCCGAGATCTGACATTTTCGAAAACAGGGAAAAGGAAGAGTGCGCCCTTTAAAGTTTGGATGTTAGATCTACTTCATTCTCTTGGTTTTGGTGGTGGATTAGAGTTGCCAAACTCTTTGCCTCGAAAGTGCATATTAGATTCAAACACCACATTTAAGCTACGTATTGCTATCTTCGGTATATATGTATCGTTTAGGGGAAGTTTACGTAGTGAGACGTCCCTGAAACACTTGACCATAAAACTGATACCAGATTTGAGCCCCTTTTTGCCATAATCCACAAATATGTCCAGTTTGAGGGGTATGTAGGGCTGGGCGGCCACCCACGCACTTAGCCCTGAAAAAATATCAGCATCGTGCTGCACTCTCAAATATCATTTTTTTTGAGCTCCAATTGCCATTGATTTAGGGGAGTTTATGAGGTGAGACGACCTCCTAACACTTAGCCTCAAAATTGGGTATCAAATTCGTTTTCTACAATCAAATACCAATCATTTATGCCCCTTGTTGCCAAAGTAGGCAATGATGGCAGTTTGAAGGGAGTTTAGTCGGCGGACATTGAAATAATATCAGCATAGTGCTGGAGCATGATTTTGTTTGGCCCCTAATGTTAACGGTTGAAGAGGGCTATCAAGATATTCCGGAAAATGGGTCTCGAACAGATCCAACAAATTATTATTTTGTTGTAGTTTTGGTTATCTATTGTACATTCAAAATCATATTTCAAAGCTACAACTTGGGATACCACATTTTCATACCCTCCACCATAGGATGGGGGTGTACTCATTTCGTCATTCTGTTTGTAACTCCTCAAAAAATTCGACTAAGACCCCATAAAGTATATATATTCTTGATCTTCATGACATTTTAATTCGAACTAGCCATGTACGTCCGTATGTCCGTCCGTTTATCTGTCAAAAGCACGCTAACTTTTGAAGGAGTAAAGCTAGCCGCTTGAAAATTTGCACAAATACTTCTTATAAGTGTAGGTCAGTTGGTATTGTAAATGGGCTATACCGGTCCACGCTTTGATATAGCTGCCATATAAACCGATCTGGGATCTTGACTTCTTGAGCCGCTAGAGGGCACAATTCTTATCCAATTTGGCTGAAATTTTGCATGAAATGCTTTATGATGACTGCCAACAACTCTGCTGACTATGGTTCAAATCGGTCCATAACCTGATATAGCTGCCATACAAACCGATCTGGGGTCTTGACTTCTTGAGCCGCTAGAGGGCACTATTCTTATCCAATTTGGCTGAAACTTTGCATGAGATGCTTTATTATGACTGCCAACAACTCTGATGACTATGGTTCAAATCGGTTCATAACCTGATATAACTGCCATATAAAGCGATATGGGATTTTGACTTTTTGAGCCTCTAAAGAGCCCAAGTATTATCATGTTTTGTACAACGGATTCTCTAATGACCTTTAACATACGTTTCGAAAATGGCATTATAGCCTAATACAGCTCCCCTATAAACCGATCTCCATATTTTAATTATTCAGCCCCTAAAGTGCGCAATTCTTACTAGATTTAGCTGATATTTTATGCAATGACTTCTACTATGGTCTCCAATATTCCGTTCAATTATGGTCCAAAATGAAGCATAACTTTACATTGTTCCAATAACATAGCAATTCTTTTCTTTTGTCCTTTGTTTGTATAAAAAGAGATACTGTGGCAAGAGCTCGACAAATGCGATACATGGTGGAGGGTTATAAGGTTCGGCCCGGCCGAACCTAAAACCCTAAAAAACCCATATTGCCCAAAGGGGTAAAGGAGCCCTGTTGGGAGGTTTTTTGGGGGTGGGGGACCCCCGTGAACACTTTGGCTCAAACTCTACCATCTGTGAAAATTTCATGGAAATCGGTTCAACCATTTTGAGTCTATTAAATAAACGAACAAACAAACAAAGCGCAACAATTTATTTTTTATATAATAGGTGATGTAAATATATCCCAATTTTGGGAGCTTAAGCTCTAACTCTTAAGAAAGTACCATTTTGTACGTTTTGGTATCAAAATATGGAAATGCAAATTTGCCCATGAACATTCCATTAAGGAACAGGGCCAAACGTCTCACATATCACTGAATGCATTCCGATTCAAGTTTAAGATCAATGATAAGGGGCCTCCTTTTTATGGCAGAGTCCGAACGGCGTGCCGCAGAACAATATCTCTTTGATGAGAAGTTTAATTTATTTTTTATTTGCTGGTTTGAAAGAAGTTTCGTATGTAGAATAAAATGATGCCCTTCAACTAAATTTATTTTGTATAAAATTTAAGCAGAATCCATAGTGGTGGATTCTGCTTAAATTCGGCCCGGCCGAACTTAGCATGCCTTTACTTGTTTTTCGTCAACAAAGTCCCAATTTATTCTATAAAAGAAGTTTATTTGCCCACAATGTATTTATGGCTAATGAATTAATTTTTATGTGTGTATCTGAAATCCGTAATAGGTGTAAATTAATTTTATATATAGGTAATTATTGTTGAAAAAAAATAACAACTTGGGTGTCAATTTTAATATTGAGTTGCCCAAAAAGTAATTGCGGATTTTTCATATAGTCGGCGTTGACAAATTTTTTCACGGCTTGTGACTCTGTAATTGCATTCTTTCTTCTGTCAGTTATCAGCTGTAACTTTTAGCTTGCTTTAGAAAAAAAAGTATATTTGATTAAAGTTCATTCTAAGTTTTATTAAAAATCCATTTACTTTCTTTTAAAAAAATCCGCAATTACTTTTTGGGCAACCCAATATTTTACCGTCAAAGCTACTATGACTGTATAGGTTTTCTAAGCAAAGACCTAACCAATTTACCCCATGACAGAGTAACTTGTATATAAAATATTGTAATTAATTTTCCTCACTTTGGTTCATTTTATATCAAAGTCTGAATTTATGTCACGAAAACATTAAACTTTAGATGGAAAACGTTTCACAAATTTAACAGACATATGGAATTTTGTATATTTCGAAATGTATCGCGGTCATGTAATTAACTAAAACTCCTTGAGCAACCGCCTTAAAATATCATATTACCCAGACATTTATTATGAATGAAATTACCTTTCAGTTTCATTCTCATAACGCAACGTGTGTGCCAAATGTGAGGTGTAAACTTCGCCTTGGATAAAAGGTAAGTAAACATTCATAAATGAACGTTGGAATGGCAAAGGTAATCATAACAGACCTCAACTCAGTTAGGATATCATAACTCATGTGTAACAGATTTTACTGGCACTCATGCTCTTCATCAACAATATTTTCCATAGCTCTGTGGACACAAATTTAAAATGTTGAGAGTAGCAATAGCCTAACTGAGATTGTTATCGTTATGACGTCTTTATATAGAGTGGGTAACAGCTTTTTTGATGTACTTTTCAAAATCGCAAATAGCCAAAGTTTTTCTGTCACTGTGAATTTTGTAAAGATACCTCAATTTTTGTTTTCAAAGTTGTGGTCGTTATTGGTTGCAGGTGCTGACAAATCGGCAGTGGCACTTGGTCATAAAGTCAAAGCTAAATTTTGTGCCTATTGCCAACACACTATTTTAAGACCGATCCTATTCTTTCAAAACCTTCAAAGAGTGGTTATCTGGCGAATATCTTAGTTTTATAGAGAAAGTTTCAGCGAATCAGCTTCAGTATTTTGATGAATTTTCTTTAAATTTGCGCTCATTTTTGCTCTCAAACTAGTTTTACGATTTTAATAGGTTATCGTTTGTGTCGGTCTATTGGTTTTAAATGACCTTTTTTCCATATAATTTTACGCAAAATAACTGAAAATATAAAACAACTTTATTTGATATTTAATTCAAAACACAAGTAAAAAGTCGTTAAGTTCGGCCGGGCCGAACTTTGAATACCCACCACCTCGGGTATATATGAAAATCACCTTTCATCAAAATCCGGTGAAAATTGCACACCTTATGTCCCACAGCAGTTATATCGAAATATGATCCGATTTGGACCAAATACTAATAAGTACAAGCCACTGTTCAATTGTGTATAAAAAATATTGGTGTTTTTAGTAGCTATATCTAAAAATAAACCGATCTGAACCATATGCAACATGGTGTGTCAAATTTCAGTTAAATCGGATTATAAATGCGCCTTTTTTGGGACCAAGACTTTACATCAAGATATCGGGCTATATGGCAGCTATATGCAAATCTTGATCGATCAAGACCAAATTGCAGAAATATGTGGAGGGGCTTAACTTAACTCTCTGTCCCAAATTTCGGCAACATCGAACAATAAATGCGACTTTTATGGGCCTAAAAAATTAAATCGAGAGATTGGTCCATATGGCAGCTATATCCAAATCTGGACCGATCTGAGTGAAATTGAAGAACGATGTCGAAGGGCCTAACACAACTCACTGTCTCAAATTGCGGCGACATCGGATAATAAATGCGCTATTTATGGCCCAAAAACCTAAAAACGAGGGATCGGTCAATATGGCAGCTATTGTATACGCAAATCTGGGCCGATCTGTGCCAAATTGACGAAGGATGTTGAAGGGCCTAATACAACTTACTATGCCAAATTTCATCAAAATCGGATATTAAATGTGGCTTTAATGGGCGCATAACCTTAAATCGGCAGATCGGTCTATATGGCAGCTATATCCAAATCTGGACCGATCTGGGCCAAATTGAAGAAGAATGTAGAAGGGCCTTACATAACTCACTGTCGCAAATTTAAGCAAAATCGAATAATAAATGTCGCTTTTATGGAACCAAAACCTTAAATTGGCAGATCGGTCTATATTGCAGCTTCATCCAAATCTGGACAGATCGGGGCCAAATTGACGGAGGATGTCGAAGGCCCTAGAACAACTCACTGTCCCAAAAATCGGATAATAAATGTGGCTTTTATGGGCCTAAGAGCCAAAATCGGCAGTCTATATGAGGAGTCAAAATCGGCGGTCTATATCGGGGCTATATCAAGATATTGTCCAATTTAGCCCATCTTCGAACTTAACCTGCTTATGGATAAAAAGAGAATCTGTGCAAAGTTTCAACTCAATATTTCAGTTTTTAAAGACTGTAGTGTGATTTCAACAGACAGACGGGCAGACGGACGGACATCGCTAGATCGTCTTAGATTTTTACGCTGATCAGGAATATATATACTTTATAAGGTCGGAAATGGATATTTCGATATGTTGCAAACGGAATGACAAAACGAATATACCCCCATCCTTCGGTGGTGGGTATAAGATAAATAAATGGGTAAATAAGACTACTTTTTGTGAAGAACCATCTTCATTCTGCTTAAATGATGTCGCTAATTTTTTCTTCGAACTTAATTAAAATCGATGGAAAATACGTTTTTGATGGAAAAGATGTCCGGTAAAAATTTTCTTATATATTGGAGATTAAATAAGAAAGGGTAGTAGATCTAAAAATCAAAAACGGGCAGTAATTTCTATGTTATTGCAGTTGAAACTTCTTTTTCTTTTTTATACCCTCCACCATAAGATGGGGGGTATACTAATTTCGTCATTCTGTTTGTAACTACTCGAAATATTCGTCTGAGACCCCATAAAGTATATATATTCTTGATCGTCGTGACATTTTATGTCGATCTAGCCATGTCCGTCCGTCTGTCCGTCCGTCTGTCTGTCGAAAGCACGCTAACTTCCGAAGGAGTAAAGCTAGCCGCTTGAAATTTTGCACAAATACTTCTTATTAGTGTAGGTCGGTTGGTATTGTAAATGGGCCATATCGGTCCATGTTTTGATATAGCTGCCATATAAACCGATCTTGGGTCTTGACTTCTTGAGCCTCTAGAGTGCGCAATTCTTATCCGATTGGGATGAAATTTTGCACGACGTGTTTTGTTATGACATCCAACAACTGTGCCAAGTATGGTGAAAATCGGTCCATAACCTGATATAGCTGCCATATAAACCGATCTTGGGTCTTGACTTCTTGAGCCTCTAGAGTGCGCAATTGTTATCCGATTGGAATGAAATTTTGCACGACGTGTTTTGTTATGACATCCAACAACTGTGCCAAGTATGGTTCAAATCGGTCCTTAACCTCATATAGCTGCCATATAAACCGATCTTGGGTCTTGACTTCTTGAGCCTCTAGAGTGCGCAATTCTTATTCGATTGGAATGAAATTTCGCACGACGTGTTTTGTTATGACATCCAACAACTGTGCCAAATATGGTTCAAATCGGTTCATAACCTGATATAGCTGCCATATAATTCGATCTGGGATCTTGACTTCTTGAGCCTCTAGAGGTCGCAATTATTATCCGATTTGCCTGAAATTTTGTACGACGGATTCTCTCATGACCATTAACATACGTGTTTATTATGGTCTGAGTCGGTTTATAGCCTGATATAGCTCCCATATAAATCGATCTCTCTATTTAACTTCTTGAGCCCACAAAGGGCGCAATTCTTATACGAATTGGCTGACATTTTACACAGGTCTCCAACATATAATTTAATTGTGGTCCAAACCGGACCATATCTTGATATCGCTCTAATAGCAGAGCAAATCTTTTCTTATATCCTCTTTTTGCCTAAGAAGAGATGCCGGGAAAAGAACTCGACATATGCGATCCATGGTGGAGGGTATATAAGATTCGGCCCGGCCGAACTTAGCACGCTTTTACTTGTTTCTTTCTTTGCCCACTAATTATGGAGAATGACTAAGCGGCAGACGTAAGTGTAATATAAAACCAGCTGATATTAGTATAGGTCTGTTAGAATTGTAAATGGGCCACATGAGTCCATTTACGATGGACCTATCTGCCATATAAACCGATCTTGGATCTTGAATTCTTGAGCGACTAGAGGGCGCAATTATTATCCAATTTGGCTAAAATTTGGCACGAGATGTTTTGAAGTCACTTTCAACAATTATGCTAAGTATGGTTCAAATCAGTTCATAACCTGATATAGCTGCCATATAAACCGATCTTGAATCATGACTTATTGACCCTCTAGATGG
The DNA here is from genome assembly GCF_963082655.1 of Stomoxys calcitrans. NCBI lineage: Eukaryota > Metazoa > Arthropoda > Insecta > Diptera > Muscidae > Stomoxys > Stomoxys calcitrans. Next base: position 77,488,339 of record NC_081555.1, on the reverse strand, counting down.
CGCAATTCTTATCCGATTTAGCTAAAATTTTGTACAAAGGCTTCTCCCATGACTTTCAGCATATGTTTCAAATACAGCTCAAATATAAACCGATCTCCCTATTTTACTTCTTGAGCTCCAAAAGATCACAATTATTATTCGAATTGACTGAAATTTTAAACATTGACTTCTACAATGAACATTCATTTCAATTATGGTCCAAATAGGATCAACACTTGATAGAGCTCCAATGGCAAAGCAATTATGTTCTTTTATCCTTTGTTTGCCTAAAAAATATTCGGGGAAAAAAACTCGAAAAATGCGATCCATGGTGGAGTGTATATAAGATTCGGCCAGGAAGAACTTAGCACTCTTTTACTTGTTATATCCTACACTAATACTACTGTGGTACAGGGAATTATAACTTCGTGAATTTGTTTGTAACACCCATAAGGAAGAGAGATAGACCCATTGATAAGTATACCGATCGACTCAGAATCACTTTCTGATTCCATTTAGCTATGTCCGTCTCTCCATGTCAATTTGTGTACAAAGTACAGGTCGCAATTTTTCATTCGATCGTCTTCAAATGTGGTACGAGCTTTTTTTCGGCCTAAAGTTGAAGCCTATTGAAATTGGAAAAAAATCGGTTCAGATTTGGATATAGCCCCCAGATTTGCAGTAATACTGCAATAAAATGGTAATTTGTCAACCAATTCTCTTGAAATTTGGTACAAAGGATTTTCATCCGACTCTCGACATTACTGGTGAATTGACCAATCTTAGCAAAATGTTGTACAACGCTCTAATCGATGACTTCCACAATATCCATAAAGTTTGGTCACAATCGGTTCAGATTTAAATATAGCTCCCATGTACTACTTCGTCCGATTTTGAGAAATATTGCAATAAAGTGCTTATTGGTTAACCGATTCTCTCGAAATTTGGCAAAAGGAATTTTCTTCTGACTCCTAATATTTCTGGTAAATTTCATAGGAATCGGTTCATATTTAGATATTGCTGCCATATATGTATATCGCACGATTTTCATTCCTAGAGCCACTGCAAGCGCATTAATTGACCAAACTCGAACAAAACTTTGTACAGAGCTTTCCTCGACGACTGCGCCAATATCTATAAAGTTTGGTCGAAATCGCTTGAGACTAAGATATAGTTCCCATACATATTTGAACGTCCGTTTTAGACTAGTATTGTAATGATTTGGTCATTTGTTAAACGATTCACACGAAAGTTGGCACAATGGATTCCCTTGTGACTCTCAGTATTGCTATTGAATTTAATAGAAATCGGTTGAGATATAGAATAATTTAGTAATTTGTTAACCGATCTTCACAAAATTTGTCATGAAGGTTTCTCTTATAACCCTTCTGATAAGTGATGAATTTCATAGAAATTTGTTCAGTTTAAGATATAGCTCCCCTATATATGTGCATCTACCGAATTTCACTTTTATGACCTTTGCTAACGCATATATCAATCGATCTTCTCAAAAATTTGCACAATGGTTTACACTATGGCTGCTACAATACGAATATGTACGGATTTTGATCGAAATGCTATATATCAAAATTTAAGCAAATTCTAAATTCGACGAATTAGCCTGTATATCCAATGTGGTGTAGGGTCTGAAAAGGTCAGCTTTGTCTGACTTTAGCCCATTCTTACTTGTTTTAAGCTTACTTTGGCTACATAATCTTTCATTATTTTACTGTCAAATTAAACATTTTAATGTTTGAATTTTGAAAAAAAAAAAATCGAAATGTTTTCGTATTTCAAAGTTTAGCGAGCTGTTTTTATTTAGTTTATAAAGATTTTTTCAATTAACGAAGAATTTTGTTAGCTTTTTTTACGCTGCAGCAATTTTTCTTTACCGTGGGACTAAATTAGAAAAATATAGACATTTAAAGTTTGTTTGAAATATAGAAAGTTTGTGTAATATTAGTTTCAAAAATTTTGTTGTTGAACAAATTAAAAAAAAACAAGTAAAAGCGTGCTAAGTTCGGCCGGGCCGAATCTTATATACCCTCCACCATAGATCGCATTTGTCGAGTTCTTTTCCTGGCATCTCTTCTTAGGCAAAAAAGGATATAAGAAAAGAGTTGCTCTGCTATTAAAACGATATCAAGATATGGTCCGGTTCGGACCACAATTAAATTATATGTTGGAGACCTGTGTAAAATTTCAGCCAATTCGTATAAGAATTGCGCCCATTGGGGCTCACGAAGTAAAATAAAGAGAACGATTTATATGGGATCTGTATCGGGCTATAGACCGATTCAGACCATAATAAACACGTTTTTTGATGGTCATGAGAGGATCCGTCGTACAAAATTTCAGGCATATCGGATAATAATTGCGACCTCTAGGGGTCAAGAAGTCAAGATCCCAGATCGGTTTATATGGCAGCTATATCAGGTTATGAACCGATTTGAACCTTATTTGACACAGTTGAAAGTAAAAATAAAATACGTCATGCAAAATTTCAGCCAAATCGGATAGGAATTGCGCCCTCTAGAAGCTCAAGAAGTCAAGACCCAAGATCGGTTTATATGGCAGCTATATCAGGTTATGGACCGATTTGAACTATACTTGGCACAGATGTTGGATATCATAACAAAACACGCCGTGCAAAATTTCATTCCAATCGAATAAGAATTGCGCACTCTAGAGGCTCAAGAAGTCAAGACCCAAGATCGGTTTATATGGCAGCTATATCAGGTTATGGGCCGATTTAAACCATACTTGGCACAGTTATTAGATATAATAATAAAACACGTCGTGCAAAATTTTATTCTGGTCGGATAAGAATTGCGCCTTCTAGAGGCTCAAGAAGTCAAGACACAAGATCGGTTTATATGGCGGCTATATCAGGTTATGGACCGATTTGAACTATACTTGGCACAGTTGTTGGATTTCATAGCAAAACACGTCGTGCAAAATTTCATTCCAATCGGATAAGAATTGCGCACTCTAGAGGCTCAAGAAGTCAAGACGCAAGATCGGTTTATATGGCAGCTATATCGAAACATGGACCGATATGGCCCATTTACAATACCAACCGACCTACACTAATAAGAAGTATTTGTGCAAAATTTCAAGCGGCTAGCTTTACTCCTTCGGAAGTTAGCGTGCTTTCGACAGACAGACGGACGGACGGACGGACGGACGGACGGACGGACAGACGGACAGACGGACGGACATGGCTAAATCGACATAAAATGTCGCGACGGTCAAGAATATATATACTTTATGGGGTCTCAGGCGAATATTTCGAGTAGTTACAAACAGAATGACGAAATTAGTATACCCCCCATCTTATGGTGGAGGGTATAAAAATTGATTTAAGACTAACATTCATTTTGCACTTTGCACGTAGGTAAGTTTTATCCTCAAGCCATATGTTTATATTGTATAAATGTTATTACTACAAACGTTGTAAAGTATATTTCATTCAATGAATACAGGCGTATTTGTTTTCTGAAGCCCCTCGCCCATTGGCAAACAGGCACGGAAGCAATAGGCATAGCATGCGCTTGAGAACCCTGTCAAATTTATAGCAATTTCACGTATGTCTAGACATTACTTGAATATGTTAGTACTGTGACATTAGCCCTTAGATTAGATTACCTTAACTGTAAAGCATCATGGTGACAAATTCAATTTGCTACAAATGCTGAGTATTTTTATACCCACCACCATAGGATATGAGGTATATTCATTTAATCATTCCGTTTGCAACACATCGAACATCAATTTCCGACCCTACAAAGTATGTGTATTTCGGATGTCTGTCCGTTTGTTCGTCTGTATGTTGTAATCACTCTACAGACTCAGATTACAGATTACATCAAATTACAGACTTGAAATTTGATATAGCTGTCATATAGACCGATATATATATAGCTGTCATATAAACCGTTCTTCTAATTTTCGGTCTTAATCCATTAAAAAGCGGATTTATTGCCCATATTTAGATATAACTCTGGATAAAGTAGGGGAGTTATTTACAATAATATATGATGATTTTAATATTCTTGGTGGTGGGTATCCAAAGTTCGGCACGGCCCTATTTAACACGTTTTTAATTGTTTGTATTTTTTATACCCACCACCGTAGGATAGGGGGTATATTCATTTAGTCATTCCGTTTGCATTACATCGAAATATCAATTTCAAACACTACAAAGTATATATATATTTCATATCGTCGTAAAATTCTAAGACGATTTAACGATGTCCGTGTGTCTGTCCGTCCGTCTGTTATAATCACTCTACAAGCTTCAAAAATTAAGATATTGAGAGTAAATTTGGAACATATGCGTCTTTTTGATGCACGCTGGTTAAGTTCTTGAACGAGAAAAATCGGACCATATTTGGATATAGCTGCTATATAGACCGATTTTCCGATAAAGGGTCTAATGCCTATAAAAACTTAATTTTTCACCCGATTTTCTGAAATTTTAAATAGTGTGTAGTTTTTGGCCTCCTGACATCTGACCCTAATATGGTTCAAGTCAGACTATATTTAGATATAGCTGCCTTATAGACCGATATCCCGATAAAGGGTTTCAAGCCCATAAAAGCTTTATTATACCCCCAACCATAGGATGGGGGTATACTTATTTTGTCATTCTGTTTGTAACTACTCGAAATATTCGTCTGAGACCCCCTAAAGTATATATATTCTTGATCGTCACGACATTTAATGTCGATCTAGCCATGTCCGTCCGTCTGTCCGTCCGTCCGTCTGTCTGTCGAAAGCACGCTAACTTCCGAAGGAGTAAAGCTAGCTGCTTGAAATTTTGCACAAATACTTCTTATTAGTGTAGGTCGGTTGGTATTGTAAATGGGCTAAATCGGTTCATGTTTTGATATAGCTGCCATATAAACCGATCTTGGGTCTTGACTTCTTGAGCCTCTAGAGTGCGCAATTCTTATCCGATTGGAATGAAATTTTGCTCGACATGTTTTGTTATGATATTCAACAACTGTGCCAAGTATAGTTCAAATCGGTCCATAACCTGATATAGCTGCCATATAAACCGATCTTGGGTCTTGACTTCTTGAGCCTATAGAGCGCGCAATTCTTATCCGATTGAAATGAAATTTTGCACGACGTGTTTTGTTATTATATCCAACAATTGTGGAAAGTATGGTTTAAATCGGTCCATAACCTGATATAGCTGCCATATAAACCGATCTTGGGTCTTGACTTCTGGAGCCTCTAGAGGGCACAATTCTTATCCGATTTGAATGAATTTTTGCACGAAGTATTTCGTTATGATATCCAACAACTGTGCCAAGTATGGTTGAAATCGGTCCATAAACTGATATAGCTGTCATATAATCAGATCTGGGGATTTGACTTCTTGAGCTTTTAGAGGGCGCAATTCTTATCCGATTTGGCTGAAATTTTGCATGACGTATTTTATTTTTACTTTCAACAACTGTGTCAAATAAGGTTCAAATCGGTTCACAACTTGATATAGCTGCCATATAAACCGATCTGGGATTTTGACTTCTTGACCCCTAGAGGTTGCAATTATTATCCGATATGCCTGAAATTTTGTACGACGGATCCTCTCATGACCATCAACAAACGTGTTTATTATGGTCTGAATCGGTCTATAGCCCGATACAGATCCCATAGAAATCGTTCTCTCTATTTTACTTCGTGAGCCCCAATGGGCGCAATTCTTATACGAATTGGCTGAAATTTTACACAGGTCTCCAACATATAATTTAATTGTGGTCCGAACCGGACCATATCTTGATACCGTTTTAATAGCAGAGCAACTCTTTTCTTATATCCTTTTTTGCCTAAGAAGAGATGCCGGGAAAAGAACTCGACAAATGCGATCCATGGTGGAGGGTATATAAGATTCGGCCCGGCCGAACTTAGCACGCTTTTACTTATTTTTTATTCGCTTTCGCTGAAATTTAAAACAGTGAGTAGTTTTAGGCCTACCAACATTTGATTCAAATATGGTTCAGATTGGACTATATTTAGATATAGCTTCCATTTAGACCGATCTGCCGATAAAGGCTCTGAATCCCATAAAAGCATTATTTTTTATGCAATTTCACTGAAATTTGAAACAGTGAATATTTTTAGGCCACCCGCCATCCGACCCAAATATAGTAAAAATGGGACTGTATTTAGATATTGCTGTCATATAGACCGATATGCCGGTTAAGGGTCTGAAGCTCATTAAAGCTTTATTTATTACCCGATTTTGTTGAAATTTGAAATACAAAATTCAATAGTGACTTATATTTATAAGACTACTCAATGTCCGTGCCGAATTTGGGTGCACAAGCTATCCAATTTTCATCGGATTGTGACGAAGGGGGTTTACATATATATCCGAGGTGGTGGGTATCCAAAGTTCGGCCCGGCCGAACTTAATGCCTTTTTACTAGTTTTTGGTTCAGCTTTTTCACAGTGAAACACAAAGATAACTAACAAATAAGTAAGTATTAAGTTCAGCAGAGCCATGGATAATTTTTCTCAAGTTATTCTCATTATAAGAAGAAGTTAAAAACGGATAATGTTAGGTCAAACAATAAATCCCAGGGACATATTATATATATTGGGATAAGAATTGCGCCCTTAAGGGACACAAGTAGAAACAAATGGAGAGAGGGTAAACCGAAGGGACCAAAACAACTCACTTCTCCAAATTTCAACTATATAAAAATATGACCCGATCTGTATCTGCACTACTTTTGATCTCAGTACCTTAAAACTGTTTTTATATTAGCTACACGCAAAAAAATTAATCGTTTCACATAAAAAAATTCCGCCAAATAAACTTCTTTTCTCAAAAACCTTGGATTTTGTTTACGAAAAGTACACGCAAGAATTTGTGACATATATAAAGTTTTTTTTTACATTGACAATTCCTTTCAATTCCAATGTTATTCGGGGTTTAAACTAATTTTTCTTTACTTATAAATTGATTTAACATCATGCTTATGTATATATATTTTCTTTTGAATTATAAAATATATTCCGCATATTGGAAAGGATACCAAGTTCCCAATACCAATTTAATTTTGTACCACAATTTTAACCCCAATTTTTAACAATTATAAGAAGATCTAAGTTGGTAGTTTAAGCTCTTCCAGAATACATTTGGATTTACTTCGATGTAAGTTTTGGTAAGGTTTATGTAGCAATCTGCCATCAGACTCACTTAGAAGTTTTCGTCCTTTGTGATACCACAGGAACAGAAGAAGGAAGATGCTTTCTAAATAGTTTAGCTATCCAGATCGCTTTAAAAAGTCCAATAACTTGCGAATGTTCACATCTCCTAAATCTCTCAAACAGATTTAGCGGAGAAATGAGAAACTAAAGTGGAACTCCTACTGACCGCCAGTGCGGGACATACACGTTGAACTATCCAGATCACTTTAAAAAGCCCAATAACTTGCGAATGTTCACATCCGCTAAATCTGACAGGTACTCAAGTGGTGTTCTATAGTCTCTCCCTCTTCGATGTCCTCAAAGCTTCTGCAAAAGTCGTTGCTGCCAACCTTCAGTCTGTCAGCATGTTTTCCCATTAGACGATGACCTGTCATGACGGACACAATGACGGAGACGTCTGTTCTAGCCAATGACACCAAAGCGGTGGACCTCTTAAAATCTAGGTTAGGCCTCATGTGACCAACGAATGTCCTTCGGGCCTGGTCCTGGTTTCGCAAGCTCGTCCGCTTTAGAATTCCCTGGGATATCTCTGTAGCCCGGCACCCAGAACAGGTGAATTTTGAATCGTTCAGCCATCTCGTTTAGAGATATGCGACAGTAGAGGGCGGTTTTTGTGTTCAGAAATACGTTCTCCTTAGCCATTCCACCACTTCCTTAATTGCAAGGATCTCCGCTTGATACACATTGCAGTGGTGGGTAACCTTATCGATATGACCTTGTATCTTGTGAGTATACCCCAAATCCCACTTGGTCGTCTATTTTGGTTCACCAAAACACAACACCATATACCATTATATGTCTGACAACTGCAGAATATACCCAATGCATGACACGCGGTCTAAACCCTCAACTTTTGCCAATGGCTCTCTTACAGGTGTAGAGACAGGTGACACTTTACGCAACTTGTATCTCCCGCTGAAAATAACTACTTCTGCCTTGCACGGATGTACGCCTAGACCACTGTTGCTGGTAGAGCATCATGAAGTACGTCTATTAAAGTGCTGGGAAACTTTCCCCTTACCGCAATTTTCTTCTAATACAAGCAGAGTTTATCTCCCTAAGCCAAGGAACCAGTCTATCAGAAACAGCTTGTAATTCAACCGGTGACACATTATCAGGGCCTGACGACTTAAAGGAGTCGAAACTTCTTATCACCCAAGGGATTTTCGGCTCATACACAATTTCCGTAATAACCTCCAACGAATGTATACCAGTGAAAACCTCTTCTGGCGTCTTGTTGTCGGTTGGAGAATTTCCCATGAATTGTATATCAATGAGTAGTTCTAGTATTTGCTCACTAGGTATTACATACATATTACATACATTCTCTGACTTCTGAATAAACCCCACAGTAATAGGTCTTGAGGACAGAATCTCCCTTAGCCTAGAGGCCTCAAATGTATCCTCCATGGAGCTACAGATGTCCCAATTGTGCGGTGCTCTTGTGGTTTTCACTCTGTTGAAGAGTTTTCTGCTGTTTTTCCTTAGACCTGGGGTTCACCATGGCGGTCGCTGTTTGCCACCTGGCTTGACACTAGAACATACTGGTGCAAGCGAGTCATTCAGGGCTTTCGTGATCCACTTGACCATTATGTCTATATCCTCCGCAGTTTCCACTTCTAGAAGGGATAGACGTGCAGAATTCGTGCCAAAATTTATCCTAATCCGCCTTTCTTCTCTTTAGCCGGAGTACCACTTCTGCAGTATTTTCACCAAGCTGATTCTGTCTGTTGTTCCTGGTAATAAAGGTGGGTTTATCCCCTTTATTGCAATATCTGTTGATGTGCATTAGCATCACTTCCTACAATGAGGTTCTTTTTCGCAGCAGAGGCGGCTTCAACCATCTCCCATTCCCCGTACCACTGAGTAGTTTAAATCGCAAAATTCTTAGTTCACGAACAATTCCCCCACACACCCATGGTTCCTGAATAAGAACCACGTCAAATCCCCTGCCATCAGGAGGACCTTTAGTGCCGCCGAAGCGGCTTTACAATAGTGGAGATTTATCTGTAGAAACCGGACCATAGTCAGGATTCAGAACTTCCATCACTGTTGTGTTAGCCTCGTCTTCTGATTCCGCCTGGAGTTCATTCTCACAAGATTCATTAGATCTTGTCATGACAAGCTTCTGTACACATCCAGGAACTGATGAGAAAGCAGTGGAACCACTTTTCTCAGGACACTGGACATTTGAGGTGTGGACAATTCCTCCTTAGATGCTTCACTAAATTGTTAATTGTTATCCCTTATCCACGGTGACGCATGCCTTGAGCCCAGTCCAACCGGATGATGGTGTGGACAATTCCTCCTTAGATGCTTCACTAAATTGTTAATCGCCTTGAGCCCAGTCCAACCGGATGAATAACCCACATGGGGCTAGTCGGGTCCCGTTTCGATACATTTTCCTCCTGTTTCGATTGTGGCAGGGGTATTTTCAGTCTCCTGCAATCCGCCATCGATTAGCGATGTGGTCGATAGTTCCTCAGGCGTGTTCAACAACAACTGCTAAGTAGTCTCCTGATGTTATGATAAACAATTATATTACAACCCATGTTGCTCTTAAGATTTTTATCATTGGACGTACTTATGGCGAGACTTAAAAATTTCCAAGTTTACTATACGCCTATCACCTTTTATACATCAATGGTCAATACGCCTAAATACGCGTAGTATGAGAATAATTGGTCAGTTAAACGAATAATCGTTTGCGGCTATTGAAACAAGTTTGCCGTTAAAGAGCTTTCGGTTTTACAACAAAAGGAAGGTATTTTTACTGTGGGCAAAGTTGCTAAAGGGATAACAATTAACAATTTTAGTATTATTCAATACGTTTATGGCTACCGTTTAATATGATGAAGCGAAACATTACATAGTTACAAGAATAAAATTGTTTTGTTTGTCGTAAAATGTCTCTACTTTTTTATTTTTTTCCGTGTATATTTAGCAAATGAAAATGGGGCGAATTTTCTTGGGAACCCACCGCCACAAATTCTGCTAGACCGATTTGAAGCGTACCTAGCACTATTTTTGTTGGTCATAACAGAACACCACATGCAAAATTTGCGCCAAATCGGAAAGCAATTGCGGACCTATATCAAGTTACAATCCAATTTGGATTCTTAATGACGCCGCTTAGACGAAAAAGTTTCTCTCAGAAACTTATGTCCAATCCTTAGACCAGTACCGGGTTGACCCCGGTCCTTAGAGACTGGATAAACCATATGCCAAGGAACAGGTGGATAAATTGTGGGTTCCATGACGTAAATATAAGGAGAAATTGGCGCAAGTCACGCCACGGTGCTTTTTATCGCCACTCCTATGGTTGACCTGCATAAATAACATATTTCGGATGCTGACTGAAGGGGGATTTGATTTTTAATACTTCTAAGGGGTGAGGATCCGAATTAACCCAGTGAAGACTGAAATCTACCTGTACACGAGAAAGACGAAGGCGGGCCAATTTGACGCACTAAATTTCCTCATATTGTAGAACGATTTCCATATCTGACAAGGCAAAATATTTAGGAGTGATCTTGGATAGGAAACTGAAATGAAAGTGCCACATTCAGGAGCGTACCGAGGAGACTCACAGAATCAGAGGATAGTCCACCGGCTCTACAGGAGCGTGATTTGACCAATACTAACTTACGCCACAGAAGTTCGGTGTACTGCGATGGAGAAAAGTGCAATGTAAGGATAATACAACAGATTCAGAGAACATATTGTCTTGGCATAGGCGAAGCGATGAGGAGACTTCCACAGATTAAGTGTGAGGCAGCCACTGGGGCTATGAGTCTTAAGGCGATGGGAGAATGGATTGGGAGCAACTCATACCATCAGGGTATAATCGTACATAATATGATCCTGCAGGCGGAGATCCGGGTGATCACGGAATACGTAAGGTGGTGTGAGAGATCCGGATCGTGAAGAAAGATCCAGATCGTGAAAGACGAGCCTATTACTGAAAGGAAGTAAGAAAGACGTCAGTATAGCTTTTGCTATCATAACGGAACACATAGGACTACGAGCTCAGTTGTGCAAAATCGGTGCGGCAAGAGATAGTATTTGTAGGGCATGTGGGGAAGATGATGAAATGTTGGAGCATTTCCTATGTAATTGCCCGGCTTTCACGGATAACAGACGCCGGCGCTTAGGTTGGGACACATTACCAACATGAACCATGAATGGAAAACAATTAACGATTTTGTAAGTAGCAAGGAGATCCTAACTTAGAGGTTACTTTTTAGTATTTAGAGCGCACAGCTAGCCGATTTCTGGTTTAGGTGTAACTCCTTAGTGGCATGGGGTGGATTAATATCCGCACCCTCTTTTCAATTAAACCTAATCTGTAGGGTCGCGGATTAATACCTCGAGGTTTTCAAACGGAACATGTCGCTTGATTTGGGATATTAAGTCGCTGAAAGCCTCAGTTTTTTCCGATTTGGCTGAAATTTTGCACATTGTGGTCTGTTACGTTTTCCAAAAAACTTGTCATGTATGATCCAAATCGATCTATAACCCATTATAGCGGCAATATAAGCCGATCTACCGCTTAGAGACCTTGAGCCCCTGGAAGCGTTCCGTTTTGACTTCCAACATGTGTGGTATGTATGATCCAAAATCGATTTAAAACCTGATATAGCTCCCATATAAACGATCTCCTGATTTGTCTTCTACGGCCTTAATAAGCTTCTATTTTGGCTGATTTGGCATACATTTTGAACATAAACTACACATGTGCCCTTCATCACAAAGTTAATTGCTGGATATTTTAAATATAATCCATGGTGGTGGATTCCCAAGATTCGACCCGCCCGAACTTAGCGCGTTTGTACTTATTAAACTCTGATCCTTTTGTAACTGGACCAAGAAAATACCTCATAAGGAAAATTCATTACTCCCGCAATCCGTTCGCGAGTTATCGATATGTATCAAAGCGGAAAGCAATTTTGAGATCATTTTTTGGAACAACACAGTCAAACTCTGCAAAATAGGTAAAGTCGGGCAGTTCCTCTATATAAGTTCTTTGTCAAAACATGAACCCTAATTGATAATTTTTGGTTTTCAGTTCTTTCGCACTATGAGAAGCCAAAATACCAAATAACAACGGCATTTGATGAAACATTTGTTCAAATCCTTCAAAATAGTTGATACCGCTTTGTTAATGCTATACCTAAATGTGTACCAATGTTGTTGTTTGATAGTGGTTTTAACCTACTATGGGCCTATGATATGCCTTTCAGATCGGTAGCATTATTACAAATATTTTTGTCGCACCATCCCATACGAGTAAGACCACAGTGCACCGCTATCGTGAATCGATAGACTGTTGGAAGGGTCTCCTTTTTAATGGCGAGTCCGAATGGAGTGCCGCATAGCGACACCACTTGGTATAGATAGGCAGGATACCTTACATATATACAAACACCGTTTAGTACCCAATGACTTCTTTTTATTTTCACATAGTAAGTTAAAAATTCGTGGTCACCATGGATCGTATTTGTCAAGTTCTTTGCCCCGTATCGCTTTATAGGCAAACAAATTTTGCCTATATAGCCAAACAAATTTTGCCTTTGTTTGCCTATAAAGCGATACGGGGCAAAGAACTTGACAAATGCGATCCATGGTGGAGGGTATATAAAATTCAGTCCGGCCGAACTTAATACATTTTTACTTGTTTATTATAGGACAGATCACAAGTTTCGATCTGATCACCTTAAAATTTGGCACAGATATCACATTGGACCTGGAGACAAATCTTATTTTATTGGGAATAAATTTGTTCTGATTCTATAAATGGAAAAAAATTGCCATGCTGTTGGAGCTATATCAGATTATGGATCGATTCGGACCAAATTTGTTTTAGATATTGAAGACCGTAATAGAATTTATGCAAAATTTCAACCAAATTGGATTAGTTTGCGTCCCATAGGTGCTCAAGAATTATTATTGGGAGATCGATTTATATGGGGGTTGTATCAGTTTATAGAGCGATTTAGAGCATATTTGCCGTATGAGAAGTCGTTGTACAAAATTTCAAACAAATAAAGAGTCTAAAGAAGTATAATCGGGAGATCGGTTTATATGGGAGCTATATCAGACTATAAATCGATTTAGACCATACGTGACATAGTTGATGCTAGACAAAACAAAACACTTTAAGCAAAATTTCAAATCGGGTATTAATTAAGTCCTTTAGAGGTACAATTAGTCAAGATCCCAGATCCGTTTATATGGCAGCTATATCAGTTTATCGATTTGAATCATACTAAGCACAGTTATTGGAAGTCATAAGAAAGCACCTTATGCCAAATTTTAGCCATATCGGATAAGAATTGCGCCCTATATAGGCTTAAGAAATATAGATCTAAGATCGGTTTATATGGCAACTATATCCAAACATGGACCGATAGGGTCCATTTACAATCCCAACCAACCTACTCTAATAAAAATTATTTGTGCAAAATTTTAAGCGCCTAGCTTAAGGTAAGATTAGGTTGAAAAGAAGGTGCAGATATTAATCCGAACCATGCTACTATGGACATACACCTAAGCCAGTAATCGGCTTGTTGTGCGCTCTAAATACTAAAAAGTAGCCGCAAAAAAGAAAATTTAAGGCAGGAATTCAGTGCTGCTTACAAAATCCCTAATTGTTTTCCATGCCACGACCCTTAATTGGTTTATGTCTGGTATTGTGTCCCCATCTAAAAGCCAGTATTTTTAGCCGCGAAATCCGAACAATAACATAGGAAATGCTCAAACGTCTCCTCATCTTCTCCTCATCTTCTCCACATGCCCAACACATGCTAACACTTGCCTATGTGTCCTGTTATGATACCGAAAACTTTACTGACCTCCTTCTTGGTTCCTTTCAACAATAGCCTCGTCTTCTCACAATCCCCGTTTCATCGTTCGGCCAACCGTTTCGTTGTTCCAAAGTTTCACCTGTGCGTTCGTAGCCCACGCTCTTATCTCGGACAGCGTCAATCTGCAATGCTTTGTTGACGGCAGTCTGGCCTCTACAATCGTCTGCCTATTCATTCCCAGATATTCCTCTATGACCGGGCATCCAAACGATTCGGATTGTGCCATTCTCAGAAAAGGCGTTAATCTCCTTCTAACACTCCAAGACTGTTCGTGACTTTACCATACTTGGTTTTTATAGCCCTTAAAGCCAGTTTACTGTCCTCACACCTTCCGTGATCACCCGTATATATGCCTGCAGGACCGTATTATGGTCAGGCAGTCTAAAACAGGTCTCAGTCCCTGAGTTCTCAATGTGTACTCCCAGGCCCCCTCTGTTCTCCAGCTTTGATCCATCCATGTAACATGATGTTCCAAATGGCAATACTAGGGATCCGTCAATCCAAGACTGTGCCGCTAGCAAGCAATTGTCGTCTCAGGTATCCGATCGGAAACCCCTTCCATTCCTTCCCGGATTGCTATCGTCGCCTCGGTTATACTGCGGTGGTATGACCTGCTATTATCCTATATCCATTCTCCCAACGCCTCAAGTCTAATAGCCGCAATGGCGGCTCCACACTGAATCTGTATGTTAATGGGTCGGATATCTAGAATAGTCTCCAGTGCCCTAGTGGGAGTGGTCCTCATCGGTCCGCCTTTGAAGACAACATATTCTCTGAACCTGTTATATGGTCCTTATGTTGCAATTTTTCTCCATAGCAGTCCACCAAACCACTGAGGCGTAAGTAACATTCGTCCTATTTAGTTCTTGGACACACACAACTTCCGTTTCAATTAATTTGTATAAGTTAGTTTACTGCATTTAATTAAACGCATTTATCTAGTTAATGCAATAAATTTAAAAGTCTGAAGGCTTATTCTATTAATTTTTAACCATAAAATTTTTTCTAGCTTTTCGAAAACTAAATGTTATCCAATATTATAGTCATTATGTTTACGATTTCTTTAAGCTCTACTCTATTTAATAATATTATAAGCATATCGTTAAGTTTTTCGAGTTTAAAGTGCTGAAACTTAACAAAATTTTCGCATTTCCATATGCCTACACATTACCATTTAAAGTGCAGTTAGAGAGTTCTAAAGATGGTGGTGGTCGGTTGGCATGCATGTATTATTGGACATTTTACATTTCGCAAGAAGTGTTATACCCCCATTTTTCCTCTGTCAACTTTGCAACACCTGAAGATTTGATTTCATTGTTATTTTAAACGAAAGCACACAAAGCATTTTAAAGTCAAATGTCTGCTCTGGGCCATCGTGTATGCATGAGTGTGGATGTCATCTTGATGTAACGGCACATAGTAAGTCGGTACACATCCAAGCATTGGGTTTCTGTGTGAATGTGGTGAACTGTGTCGAATGGATTTCTATTTCATACCATGTCAGCAAAGGGAGTTATAAAAGAAATGTGCAAAACTTACTATAAAACTCAAAGTCTTGCATGCGCTTCAGTGCACACACACACACACAGACACTCTCTTTACCATACGTAAAAGAAAACTTAATAGATACTTTCAGTTCAGATCTCGGGTCAATACTTAACGGCACGATATTGCCGTGTGTCCTTTTGCTACATGTACAAAGCTTTTGTATTGCATATATAAAGTAATTTTTTGGAAATTGTACTCGCTTTGATGCAGACACTCAGCCACCTAAGGACATTTTTAATGGTGAAATTTTAAAGTAAACCTCAATTCACTTAAATAGTATCTTCACCAAATACTGTGGGCCAGGCATCAGCATAGCTTGATATAAAAGTATAAGAAATTAAGCTTTAGGAAATTTAAATAAACCCAAAGATGTGAACAGTACACAATGACCCATGCTGCGGTCATTAAGCCCAAAAGGAAATTGGGCGTTAAGACAGCCCATATAGAGGTCATAAGGCCCATTTGTATACCCACCACCATAGGATGGGGGTATACTAATTTCGTCATTCTGTTTGTAACTCCTCGAAATATTCGTCTAAGACCCCATAAAGTAAATATATTCTTGATCGTCACGACATTTGGAGTCGTCCGTCCGTCTGTCTGTCGAAAGCACGCTAACTTTCGAAGGAATAAAGCTAGCCGCTTGAAATTTAGCACAAATACTTCTTATTAATGTAGGTCGATTGGGATTGTAAATGGGCTACTTTGGTCCATGTTTTGATATAGCTGCCATATAAACCAATTTTGGATCTTGACTTCCTGAGCCACTAGGGGCACAATTCTTATCCGATTTTGCTGAAATTTTGCATGAGGTGTTTTATTATGACTTCCAATAACTGTGCTGAGTATGGTTGAAATCGGTCCATAATCGGATATAGCTGTCATATAAACCTATCTGGGTGTCTTGAATTCTTGAGCGTCTAGAGGGCGCCATTTCTATCCGATTTGGCTGAAATTTTGCACGACGTATTTTGGTATGACTTCCAAAAACTGTGCAAAATATGGTCTTAATCGGCGCCACTAGAGGGCGCAATTCTTATCCGATTTGGTTGAAATTTCGCATGGCGTGTTTTGTTATGACTTTTAACAACTGTGCCAAATATGGTTCAAATCGATCCATAACCTGATATAGCTGCCATATAAACCAATCATGGGTCTTGACTTCTTGAGCCTGCAGAGGGCGTAATTATTATCCGATTTGGCTGAAGTTTTGTACAACGGCGCCTCCCATGACCTTAAGCATACGTGTTGAATATTGTCGAAATAGGTCTATAACCCGATACAGCTCCCATACAAACCGATCTCTCTATTTAATACAATTCTATTTATTAAAAGTTGTAAGTAGACTCGGTTGTGTAGGGTATTATATAGTCGGCTGCATCCGACTTTAGATTTTTTACTGGTTCACTTGGGCGTTATTACTGGTTCATTTGGGTGTTTTTACTGGTTCATTTGGGCTTTATTTCCAAAAATGTTGGGCTTATTTCGCTTAAATTCCGAATTATTTCGTTGGGGGTTATTTCATTTTCATTTTGAAATAATGAAATGAAACAATTCGAGGTTGTTTCGTAGCGCCGAAATCTTTTACTTATAAACAAGTAAACGCATGATAAGTTCGGCCGAGCCGAATATTATATACCCTCCACCAAAGATCGCATATGTCGAGTTCTTTTCCCGATATCTCTTTTTAGGCAAACAAAGGATAAAATAAGTAAAAAGGCGTTAAGTTCGGCCGGGCCGAACTTTGGATACCTACCCACCTTGGGTATATATGTAAACCACCTTTCATCAAAATTCGGTGAAAATTGCATATCTTATGTCACATAGCAGTTATATCGAAATATGATCCAATTTGAACCAAATGCTGATAAGTACAAGTCTTTTTAGTAGTTATATCTAAAAATAAACCGATCTGAACTAAAGGGTGATTTTTTTGAGGTTAGGATTTTCATGCATTAGTATTTGACAGATCACGTGGGATTTCAGACATGGTGTCAAAGAGAAAGATGCTCAGTATGCTTTGACATTTCATCATGAATAGACTTACTAACGAGCAACGCTTGCAAATCATTGAATTTTATTACCAAAATCAGTGTTCGGTTCGAAATGTGTTCATTCACCGTAACGTTGCGTCCAACAGCATCTTTGAAAAAATACGGTCCAATGATTCCACCAGCGTACAAACCACACCAAACAGTGCATTTTTCGGGATGCATGGGCAGTTCTTGAACGGCTTCTGGTTGCTCTTCACTCCAAATGCGGCAATTTTGCTTATTTACGTAGCCATTCAACCAGAAATGAGCCTCATCGCTGAACAAAATTTGTCAAAATTTGAACACATTTCGAACCGAACACTGATTTTGGTAATAAAATTCAATGATTTGCAAGCGTTGCTCGTTAGTAAGTCTATTCATGATGAAATGTCAAAGCATACTGAGTATCTTTCTCTTTGACACCATGTCTGAAATCCCACGTGATCTGTCAAATACTAATGCATGAAAATCCTAACCTCAAAAAAATCACCCTTTATATACGACACGGATGTCGAAAAGCATAACACAAGTCAGTATGTCAAATTTCAGTGCAATCGGATTAAAAATGTGCCTTTTATGAGGCCAAGAATTTAAATCGAGAGATCGGTCTATATGGCAGCTATATGCAAATCTTGATCGATCTAGACCAAATTGCAGAAATATGTGGAGGGGCTTAACTTAACTCTTTGTCCCAAATTGCGGCAACATCGGACAAAAAATGCGCTTTTTATGGCCCCAAAACCTAAAACCGAGAGATCGGTCTATATGGCAGCTATATCCAAATCTGGACCGATCTAAGCCAAATTGAGGAAGAATGTTGAAGGGCCTAACACAACTCACTGCCCCAAATTTCCGCAAAATCGGATAAAAGTGGCTTTTATGGGCCTAAGACCCTAAATTGGAAGATCGGTCTATATGACAGCTATATCCAAATCTGAACCGATCTGAGCCATATTAACGGAGGATATCAAAGGGTCTTAGACAACTCTTGCCCCAGATTTCAGCAAAAGCGGATAATAAATGTGGCATTTATGGCCCTAAGACCCTAAATCGGACGATCGGTCTATATGGCAGCTATATCCAAATCTGAACCAATCTGTGCAATATTAACGAAGTATGTCGAAGGGCTTAAGGCAACGCACTGTCCCAAATTTCAGCAAAATCGGATAATAAATGTAGCTTTTATGGGCGTATGACCCTAAATCGGAGGATCGGTCTATAAGGCAGCTATATCCAAATCTGAACCGATCTGAGCCATATTGACGGAAGATGTCGAGGGGCCTAAGGCAACTCACTGTCTTAAATTTCAGCAAAATCGGATAATAAATGTAGCTTTTATGGACCTATGATCCTAAATTGGAGGATCGGTCTATATGGCAGCTATATCCAAATCTGAACCGATCTGGGCCAAATTAGCGGAGGATATCGAAGGGCATAACTTAACTCACTGCCCCAAAATTTCAGCAAGATCGGATGATAACTGTGGGTTTTATTGGCCTAAGACCCTAAATCGGCGGATCAGTCTATATGGGGGCTATATCAAGATATATTCCGATCTAGCCTATCTTCGAACTTGACCTGCTTATAGAAAAAAAAGAGTCTGTGCAAAGTTTCAGCTCAATATCTCTATTTTTGACGACTGTAGCGTGATTTCAACCGACAGACGGACAGACGGACGGACATGTCTAGATCGTCTTAGATTTTTACGCTGATCAAGAATATATATACTTTATAGGGTCGGAAATGGATATTTCGATGTGTTGCAAACGGAATGACAAATTGAATATACCCCCATCCGTCGGTGGTGGGTATAAAAGGAATTGCTATAAAATTGGAGCTATATCAAGTTATGTTCCGATTCGGACTGATTTGAATTTTGGGGATCATAGAAGAAGTCATTGTGTAAAATTTCAGCCAAATCTAAGAATGATTTCACCCTTAAAGGGCTAAAAAAGTAAAATAGGGAGATCGTTTTATAGGGGAGCTCTTTTTGGTTATAGACGGATTCAGACCATATTTGACACGTATGTTGAAGGTCATGGGACAAGCCGTTGTACAAAATTTCACCTAAATCAGATAATAATTGCGCCCTATAGAGGCTCAAGAAGTCAAGATCCTAAATCGGTTTTTATGGCAGCTATATCAGGTTATGCTCCGATTTTAACCATACTTTGCACAGTTGTTGAAAGTCATAACGAAACACGTCGTTCAAAATTTTAGCGAAATCGGATGGGATTTGCGCCCTCTAAAGGCTTACGAAGGCAAGACCCAGACCGGTTTATATGACAGCTATATAAGGTTCTGCATCGATTTCATCCATACTTGCTACAGTTGTTGGAAATCATAACAAAACACCTCATACAAAATGTCAGCTAAATCAGATAAGAATTGCGTCCTCTAGAAGCTCAAGAATTCAAGATTCTAGATCGGCGTAGATGGCAGCTATATCAGGTTATGATTCGATTTGAATTATATTTAGCACAGTTGTTGGAAGTCATGATGAAACACGTCGTCCAAAATTTCAGAAAAATCGGATAGGAATTGAGCCGTCTAGGGGCTCACGAAGTCAAGACCCTCGATCGGTTTATATGACAGCTATATCAGGTTAAGAACCGATTTCAACCATACTTAACACAGTTGTTGAAAATCATAAAAAAACCTCACACAAAATTTCAGCCAAATCGGATAAAAATTGCGCCCTGTAGTGGCTCAAGAAGTCGAGATCCAAGATCAGTTTATATGGCAGCTAAATCAAAACATGGACAGATATGTTCCACTTACAATCCCAACCGACCTGTGTGCTTTCGACAGACAGACGGACGGTCGGACATGGCTAGATCGACATAAAACGTCATAACAATCAAAAATACATATATACTTTATGGGGTCTGAGACGAATATTTCGAATAGTTACGAATAGTTACGAACAGAATGACGAAATAAGTATACCCCCATCCTATGGTGGAGGGTATAAAAAGCCGTTAAGTTATTTGGATACCCACCACCTCGGGTATATATGTAAACCATTTTTCGTCATAATCTGGTGAAAATTGGTATTTTTGGGAGCTATATCCAAATATACACCGATCTGATCCATATACGATACGGCTGTCGAAAAGCCAAACACAACTCACTGTCCAAAAATTTAGCCGAAATCGCACAATAAATGCTTCTTTTATGGGTTCAAAACCTAAAATCGAGAGATCGGTCTATATGGCAGCTATATCCAAATATGAACTGATCTGGGCCAAATTGCAGAAATATATCGAAGAGTCTAACACAACTCATCGTCCTAAATTTCGGAGAAATCGGACAATAAATGCGCCTTTTATGGGCCCAAAACTTTAAATCGGCGGAATGGTCTATATGGCAGCTATATCCAAATCTGCACCGATCTGGGCCAATATCAATTTGTCCAAGAACAAAAAGTCGTAACATATATTTATTAAATTTTATATAATTGTGTTTTTTACCTTTTGTTCCACAGTGCATCTTTATTACCTCGTTTATTGCGTAAATGGGGACCAATATTCGCAAATCTCGTAGCAATATGGAAATATGATACTAAGGAGGAATTTCTTCAACAACAAACATCACTGACAAGGGTAATTACATTTAATAATTTGCCATAATAATTTGGCGTTAAGTTCGGCCGGGACGAACTTTGGATACCTACAATCTCGGGTATATATGTAAACAACCTTCCATCAAAATCCAGTGAAAATCGCATAGCTTATGTTATGCAGCAGTTACATCGAAATATGATCCTATTTGGACAAAATATTATTAAGTACAAGTCAATGTTCAATTGTGTATAAAAAAATATTGGTCTTTTTAGTAGCAATATCTAAAAATAAACCGATCTGAACCATATACGGATGTCGAAAAATCTAACATAAATCAATGTGTCAAATTTTAATTAAATCGGATTATGAATGCTCCTTTTTTGGGGCCAAGACTTTAAATCGAGATATCGGTCTATATGGCAGCTATATGCAAATCTTGATCGATCTAGACCAAATTGCAGAAATATGTGGGGGGGCTTAATTTAACTCTCAGTCCCAAATTTCGGCATCATCGGACAATAAATGCGCCTTTTATGGGCCCAAAATATTAAATCGAGAGATCGGTCTATATGGCAGCTATATCCAAATCTGGACCGATCTGAGTGAAATTGAAGAAGGCTGTCGAAGGGCCTAACACAACTCACTGTCCCAAATTGCGGCGATATTGGACAATAAATGCCCTTTTTCTGGCCCCAAAACCCAAAACCGAGAGATCGCTCTATATGGCAACAATATCCAAATCTTCAGATCTGTGCCATAATGCAGAAATATGTCAATGTCCTAAAATTCGGCGACAACGGATTATAAATGCGCCTTTTATGGGCCTTAGGCCCTGAATCGGAGGATCGGTCAGCTGTATGCAAATATGGACCGATCTGAGACAAATTGACGAAGGATGTCGAAGGGCCTAACACAACTTACTATCCCAAATTTCAGCAAAATCGAATAATAAATGTGGCTTTTATGGGCCTAAATACCTAAATCGGAAGATCGGTATAAAGGGTGATTTTTTTGAGGTTAGGATTTTCATGCATTAGTATTTGACAGATCACGTGGGATTTCAGACATGGTGTCAAAGAGAAAGATGCTCAGTATGCTTTGACATTTCATCATGAATAGACTTACTAACGAGCAACGCTTGCAAATCATTGAATTTTATTACCAAAATCAGTGTTCGGTTCGAAATGTGTTCATTCACCGTAACGTTGCGTCCAACAGCATCTTTGAAAAAATACGGTCCAATGATTCCACCAGCGTACAAACCACACCAAACAGTGCATTTTTCGGGATGCATGGGCAGTTCTTGAACGGCTTCTGGTTGCTCTTCACTCCAAATGCGGCAATTTTGCTTATTTACGTAGCCATTCAACCAGAAATGAGCCTCATCGCTGAACAAAATTTGTCAAAATTTGAACACATTTCGAACCGAACACTGAATTTGGTAATAAAATTCAATGATTTGCAAGCGTTGCTCGTTAGTAAGTCTATTCATGATGAAATGTCAAAGCATACTGAGCATCTTTCTCTTTGACACCATGTCTGAAATCCCACGTGATCTGTCAAATACTAATGCATGAAAATCCTAACCTCAAAAAAATCACCCTTTATATGGCAGCTATGTCCAAATCTGAACCGATCTGGGCCAAATTGACGAAGGATGTCGAGAGGCCTAACACAACTTACTGTCCCAAATTTCAGCAAAATCGGATAATAAATGTGGCTTTTATGGGCCTAATACCCTAAATCGGAGGATCGGTCTATATGGCAGCTATATCCAAATCTGGACCGATCTGAGCCAAGTTGACGAAGGATATTGAGGGGCCTGACACAACTCACTGTCTTAAATTTCAGCAAAATCGGATAATAAATGTGGCTTTTATGAGTCTAAGACCCTAATTCGGCGGATCGATCTATATGGGGGCTATATCAAGATATAGTCCGAAATAGCCCATCTTCGAACTTAACCTGCTTATGGACAAAAAGGAATCTGTGCAAAATTTCAGCTCAATATCTCTATTTTTGAAGACTGTAGCGTGATTTCAACAGACAGACGGACGGACATATCTAGATCGTCATAGATTTTTACGCTGATCAAGAAAATATATACTTTATAGGGTCGGAAATTGATATTTCGATGTGTTGCAAACGGAATGACAAAATGAATATACCCCCATCCTTCGGTGGTGGGTTAAACAATATTTAAAAGGCTAAAAGTTTGAACTTATGAGAAATTACTACGCTTACTCCACGAAAGATGGTGGGTATACTAATATCGTCGTATCATTTGTAACATCTCAAAATATTGATCTAAGTCCATATAAAGTCACGACATTTGTCGTCATGACATTTAAACGCAATCTAGTAATCATTTGCTTCGAAGGATTAAACTAAGGTGCTTGATATTGTGCACAAATACTTCTTATTGAAATTGGTTGGTCGTATAGTCAATGGGCGAAATAGGCCCACATAAACATATATAAGTACAGCTCCCATATAAACCGATATAAAAATTTGTCTTCATAATCCCAGAGGTGGTAGTTATTATCCGATTTGTATACCCGACACCATAGGATAAGGCTATACTAATTTTGTCATTTCATTTGTATACATTTTTGATCGTCTAAACATTCTAAGTTGATTTAGCACTGTCAGCCCGTCTGTCGCAAGAACGCCAATTTCGAAAAAATACGCCAAGGCGCTTGAAATTTTGCACAAATACTTCCTATTAGTGTATTGGTCCATGTCTGAAATATAAACCGTAGGTTCTCAACTTCTTGATTGTCTAGACGGTGCAATTCTTACCCGATTTGGCTAAAAGTTAATATGAGGTGTTTTGTAAAGACTTCCAATATCTGTGATAAGTATGGTCCAAATCTGTTCATAACCTGACATAGCTGCCACTTAAATCGATCTTTGATCTTGAGTCTAGAGTGCGGAATTACTATCCGATTTGGGTGATAGTTTGCACAATGACTTCCACTATGGTACCAAACCAAGTAAAGCCCGAATCGATCGATGGCAAAGAGATGCCGGGCAAAGAACTTGATATTTATCAATCCATGGTGGATAGTATGGCCCGACCGAACTTAGTACACCTTAACTTGTTTGTACAAAGCGCTTTTGGATCATACTTGACATGGGGGTTGAAAGTATACCCATGTCAACTATGATCCAAATCGGTCTGCAACCTGATGGATTTGCTATATAAACTATAACAAGTAAAAAGGCGTTAAGTTCGGCCGGGCCGAACTTTGGATACCCACCACCTCGGATATATATGTAAACCACCTTTCATCAAAATTCGGTAAAAATTTCATACCTTATACTCATATACCTCATACCGATCTGACCTATATACGACACGGATGTCGAAAAGCCGAACATAAGTCACTGTGTCAAATTTCAGTGAAATCGGATTATAAATGCGCCTTTTATGGGGCCAAGACTTTAAATCGAGATATCGGTCTACATGGCAGCTATATCCAAATCTGGATCGATTTGGGCCAAGTTGCATAAACATGTCGAAGAGCCTAACACTAAGCACTGTCCCAAATTTCGGCGAAATCGGACAATAAATGTCTCTTTTATGGGCCCTAAACCTTAAATCAAGAGATCGGTCTATATGGCAGCTATATTCAAATCTGGACCGCTCTGGGCAAAATTGAAGAAGGACGTCGAAGAGCCTAACCAAACTCACTGTCTCAAATTTCAGCGACATCGGACAATAAATGCGTCTTTTATGGCCCCAAAACCTAAAACCTAGATATCGGTCTATATGGCAGCTATATCCAAATCTGGACCGATCTGTGCGATATTGCAGAAGTATGTCAAGGGGCTTAACTTAACTCACTGTTCCAAATTTCGGGGACATCGGGCAATAAATGAGCATTTTATGGGCCCAAAACCATAAATCAAGAAATCGGTCTATATGGCAGCTATATCCAAATTTGAACCGATCTGAACCAAATTGAAGAAACATGTCAAAGGGCCTAACACATCTCACTGTCCCAAATTTCAGCAAAATCGGATAATGAATGTGGCTATTATGGGCCTTACACCATAAATCGGAGGATCGATCTATATAGCAGCTATATCCAAATCTGGACCGATCTGAGCCAAATTAACGAAGGATGTTGATGGGCCTTACACAATTCACTGCCCCGAATTTCATCAAAATCGGATAATAAATGTGGCTTTTGTGGGCCTAAGACCCTAAACCGGAGGATCGGTCTATATGGCAGCTATATCCAAATCTGAACCGATCTGGACCAAATTAAAGAAACATGTCAAGGGGCCTAAGGCAACTCACTGTCCCAAATTTCAGCTAAATCAGACCTTAAATGTGGCTTTTATTGGCCTTAGACCCTAAATCGGAGGATCGGTCTATATGGCAGCTATATCCAAATCTGGACCGATCTGAGCCAAATTGACAAAGGATTTCAAAGGGCCTAACACAACTCACTGTCCCAAATTTCAACAAAATCGGATAATAAATGTGGCTTTTATGGGCCTAAGACCCTAAATCGACGGATCGGTTTATATGGGGGCTATATCAAGATATAGTCCGATATAGCCCATCTTCGAACTTAACCTGCTTATGGACAAAAAAAGAATCTGTGCAAAATTTCAGCTCAATATCTCTATTTTTAAAGACTGTAGCGTGATTTCAACAGACAGACGGACAGACGGACGGACATGGCTAGATCGTCTTAGATTTTTACGCTGATCAAGAATATATATACTTTATAGGGTCGGAAATGGATATTTCGACGTGTTGCAAACGGAATGACAAAATGAATATACCCCCATCCTTCGGTGGTGGGTATAAAAATTTGACTTATTGAGCCTATGGTAGATTAAATTTTTATCCGATTCGGCTGATATGTTTTACATAATATTTTGTTATGACTTCCATCAACCATAAAAATTGTGGTCGAAATTGATCTACAAACTGATAAAGCTGTCAAAGAAACGGAACCCCGTATTTGACTTCGGCATATATTAAAGATTATTTTTATACCCACCACCGAAGGATGGGGGTATATTCATTTTGTCATTCCGTTTGCAACATATCGAAATATCTATTAAGTATATATATTCTTGATCAGCATAAAAATCTAAGACGATTTAGACATGTCCGCCCGTCTGTCTGTTGAAATCATGCTACAGTCTTTAAAAATAGATATATTGAACTGAAACTTTGCACAGATTCTTTTCTTGTCTATAAGCAGGTTAAGTTCGAAGATGGGCTATATCGGACTATATCTTGAAATAGCCCCCATATAAACCGATCCGCCGATTTAGGGTCTTAGTCCAATAAAAGCCACATTTATTATCCGATTTTGCTGAAATTTGGGACAGTGAGTGTTGTTAGGCCCTTCGATATCCTTCGGTTTTCGGCATATTTAAAAATTTTCAAGCCTTTTTTCGTCTACGAATAGAATTGGGTATTATGGGCTAGAAAGAAAACTCACTATTTCAAATACCAATTTCTAAAGGGTGATTTTTTTGAGGTTAGGATTTTCATGCATTAGTATTTGACAGATCACGTGGGATTTCAGACATGGTGTCAAAGAGAAAGATGCTCAGTATGCTTTGACATTTCATCATGAATAGACTTACTAACGAGCAACGCTTGCAAATCATTGAATTTTATTACCAAAATCAGTGTTCGGTTCGAAATGTGTTCATTATTTGAAGCAAAACCACACAATCAATCTTAGCGTAGAAATAAAATAATTAACATGGAATTCATGGTGGCAAATGCGATATATACCGTAGAAAAAATATTCAAAGCATCGATAATTTTTATATTCAATTGCTTCTACTGATAATGATATTATACTAATAAAGAATTCTATGTTTTTAGTTAGCAACGTTATCGGATAAATCTGTATTTAACTTTAACACATTTCATATCAATTGGATTGACTTCAAATCCTTAAATTGTACTATATTGTTAATATATTTCGCATATTTGTCATTACATAAACAGTTTAGCTGGATTTTAGATAAAGTGATTTGCATAAGTGCTGTGACATGGCAATCATCCTGTATACATTAATTTAAGTACCGATTGATATTTTAATTAACATTTATGGGTATTATCTCTAATTTTAAGTCAAATTATGATGATCTCTAAACATATTCATGTGATGGAATGAGAGCATACACATTTGTAGATTTGATATGGTCCAGTTACTTTGCAAAATAAAATCATGGCATGTAGGGATAATTATCCCATTATGTGTTGACAAATAAATTTACCCACACGCTGGTGTATACATATGCAAAATACATGCACTTCTATGTATGATATAAATCTGAGTTTTTAGGTTATTACCATGAATTCGTATATGTAAACATATTCATATGTATATGTAGATGCCTGCACACAAATATATATTTACATCATGTACATAATACATGACGCTTCATTTCCTTTGACACGTCACTTTGATTGCTTATATGGATGCTTGAACGCTGAGTTTGCTCGCATGTATTTTGCTGGTGCTAGGGATTTGAATTCAAAGCAATGATTGAACAGATTCGAAATGCTAATGGGATACGGCTCTTAAATGAGATGTGGAGTCGATTCAGCAAAACTTTCTGATCATGACAGTGTGTTTCAGGCAGCAATACTGGCCAGATGGTGTCAGGCACAACGCTTCTGGGATGTGTAGAAAGTAAAAATGTATTTGTGCGACAGGGCCAAATCTCATCTGACAACAACTGCGATTTCCAGGGAGCTATGTCAGGTTATTGACTATGTCAGGTTATACATAATACAAAGAAAATCTTTCTTCTAATTTGTTATACCCACCACCATAGGATGGGGGTATACTAATTTAGTCATTCTGTTTACAACACCTCGAAATGTTCGCCTAAGACCCCATAAGGTACATATATTCTTGATAGTCCCGACGCACTGGGTTTATCTAGCCTTGTCCTTCCGTCTGTCGAAATCACTATAGCGATCGAACGCGTAAGGCTTGTCACTAGAAATTTTGCACAGTTTCTTAATATTGATGTAGGTCATCGATTGTCCGATTTGGCTGAAATTTTGCACGACGTGTTTTGTTATGATTTCTAACAACTGTGCTAAGTATGGTTCAAATCGGTCCATAACCTGATACAGCAGCCATATAAATCGATTTTGAATCTTCACTTCTTGAGCCACTAGAGGGCGAAATTCTTATCCCATTTGGCTTAAATTTTGCATAAAGTGTTTTGCTATGACCTCCAACAACTGTGCCAAGAATGGTTGAAATCGGTTTAAAGCCTGATATAGCTGTCATACAAACTGATCATGGATTTCGACTTCTTGAGCCTTCGAGAGGACGCAACCACTGTGCCAAGTATGGGTAAATGGTTGGTTATCGGTGTATAACCCGATATAGCTACCGAATTGGATTATAACTTGATATATCTTCCATAATATAGTAATTTTTTATACCCTCCACCATAAGATGGGGGGTATACTAATATCGTCATTCTGTTTGTAACTACTCGAAATATTCGTCTGAGACCCCATAAAGTATATATAATCTTGATCGTCGCGACATTTTATGTCGATGTAGCCATGTCCGTCCGTCTGTCCGTCCGTCCGTTCGTCCGTCTGTCCGTCCGTCCGTTCGTCCGTCTGTCCGTCCGTCCGTCCGTCCGTCCGTCCGTCCGTCCGTCCGTCTGTCTGTCGAAAGCACGCTAACTTCCGAAGGAGTAAAGCTAGCCGCCTGAAATTTTGCACAAATACTTCTCATTAGTGTAGGTCGTTTGGTATTGTAAATGGGCCATATCGGTCAATGTTTTGATATAGCTGCCATATAAACCGATCTTGGGTTTTGATTTCTTGAGCCTCTAGAGTGCGCAATTCTTATCTGATTGGAATGAAATTTTGCACGACATGTTTTGTTATGATATCCAACAGTTGTGCCAAGTATGGTTCCAATCGGTCCATAACCTGATATAGCTGCCATATAAACCGATCTTGGGTCTAGACTTCTTGAGCCTCTAGCGTGCGCAATTCTTATCCGATTGGAATGAAATTTTGCACGACGTGTTTGGTTATGATATCCAACAACTGAGCCAAGTATAGTTCAAATCGGTCCATAACCTGATATAGCTGCCATATAAACCGATCTTTGGTCTTGACTTCTTAAGCCCCTAGAATGCGCAATTCTTATCCGATTCGAATGAAATTTTGCACAACGTGTTTTGTTATGATATCCAACAACTTTGCAAAGTATGGTTCAAATCGGTTCATAACCTTATATAGCTGCCATATAAACCGATCTTGAGTCTTGACTTCTTGAGCCTCTAGAGTGCGCAATTCTTATCCGATTGGAATGAAATTTTGCACGAAGTGTTTTGTTATGATATCCAACAACTGTGCCAAGTATGGTTCAAATCGGTCAATAACCTGATATAGCTGCCATATAAACCGATCTGGGATCTTGACTTCTTCAGCCTCTAGAGGTCGCAATTATTATCCGATTTGCCTGAAATTATGTTCTACGGATCCTCTCATGACCATCAACATAGGTGTTTATTAAGATCTGAATCGGTCTATAGCCCGATACAGCTCCCATATAAATCGATCTCTCTATTTTACTTCTTGAGCCCCCAAAGGGCGCAATTCTTATTCGAATTGGCTGACATTTTACACAGGTCTCCAACATGTAATAGTATAATAATAGCAGAGCAAATCTTTTCTTATATCCTTTTTTGCCTAAGAAGAGATGCCGGGAGAAGAACTCGGCAAATGCGATCCATGGTGGAGGGTATATAAGATTTGGCCCGGCCGAACTTAGCACTCTTTTACTTGTTTCTTTTATCCTTTGTTTGCCTAAAAAGGCAATATCTAGTGGAGGTCGCGATATAGCTTAGCATTCGTTTCAGCATATGCACGCATAATGGCAAATTAATGAGAAATCAATTTTTTTCCAGAAACAAATGTTTGTAAACTTGAATGCCTTATTTGCCAGCAAACACTGTTAATTTTTATACCCTCCACCATAGGATGGTGGGTATACTAATTTCGTCATTCTGTTTGTAACTACTCGAAATATTCATCTGAGACCCCATAAAGTATATATATTCTTGATCGTCGCGACATTTTATGTCGATCTAGCCATGTCCGTCCGTCTGTTCGTCCGTCTGTCCGTCCGTCCGTCCATCCGTCTGTCTGTCGAAAGCACGCTAACTTCCGAAGGAGTAAAGCTAGCCGCTTGAAATTTTGCACAAATACTTCTTATTAGTGTAGGTCGGTTGGTACTGTAAATGGGCCATATCGGTCAATGTTTTGATATAGCTGTCATATAAACCGATCTTGAGTCTTGAATTCTTGGGCCTCTAGAGAGCGCAATTCTCATCCGATTTGCCTGAAATTTTGTACGACGGATTCTCTCATGACCATAAACATACGTGTTTATTATGGTCTGAATCGGTCTATAGCCCGATACAGCTCCCATATAAATCGATCTCTCTATTTTACTTTTTGAGCCTCCAAAGGGCGCAATTCTTATTCGAATTGGCTGACATTTTACACAGGTCTCCAACATATAATTTAGTTGTGGTCTAAACCGGATCATATCTTGATATCACTCTAATAGCAGAGCAAATCTTTTCTTATATCATTTTTTGCCTAAGAAGAGATGCCGGGAAAAGAACTGACTAATGCGCTCCATGTTGGAGGGTATATAAGATTCGGCCCGGCCGAACTTAGCACGCTTTTACTTGTTTAAGTTACAATGATTTTAAACGACTAGTTTGATCACCAAATCGTAGTCAAATAAATATTTTAAACAATATTTATCAAACAGTTTTTAACCAGTTAAGCCACAAGTAAAAAACTTAAATTGAAATTAGGATAGGTCAGGTTGAAAAGAGGGTGCATATATACACCCAAGCCAGTAATCAGCTTATTGTGCGCTCTAAAAACTATAAAGTAACCTCTAAAAAGAAAATTTTAAGTTAGGAATTCCATGCTACTTACAAAATCCTTAATTGTTTTCAATACCACTCCTCTAAGTTGGTTCATGTCTTATAGCAGTAGTGGTAAGAAAAGATTTGCTCTGCTATTAGAGCGTTATCAAGATATGGTCCAGTTTGGACACCAATTAAATTATATGTTGGAGACCTGTGAAAAATGTCAGCCAATTCGAATAAGAATTGCGCCCTTTGTGGGCTTAAGAAGGAAAATAGAGAGATCGATTTATATGGGAGCTGTATCGGGCTATATACCGATTCAGACCATAATAAACACGTATGTTAATGGTCATGAGAGAATCCGTCGTACAAAATTTCAGGCAAATCGGATAATAATTGCGACCTCTAGAGGCTCAAGAAGTCAAGATCCAAGATCGGTTTATATGGCAGCTATATCAGGTTATGAACCGATTTGAACCTTATTTGACACAGTTGTTGGATATCATAACAAAATACTACGTACCAAAATTCATTCAAATTGGATAAGAATTGCGCCCTCTAGAGGCTCAAGAAGTCAAGACCCAAGATCGGTTTATATGACAGCTATATAAGGTTATGAACCGATTTGAACCATTATTGGCACAGTTATTGGATATTATAACAAAACACGTCGTGCAAAATTTCATTCAAATCGGATAAGAATTGGGCCCTCTAGAGGCTCAAGAAGACAAGACCCAAGATCGGTTTATAGGACAGCTATATCAGGTTATGGACCGATTGGAACCATACTTGGCACGGTTGTTGGATATCATAACAAAACACGTCGCGCAAAATTTCATTCAAATCGGAAAGAATTGCGCACTCTAGAGGCTCACGAAGTCAAGACCCAAGATCGGTTTATATGGCAGCTATATCAGGTTATGGACCGATTTGAACCATACTTGGCACAGTTGTTGGATATCATAACAAAATACGTCGTGCAAAATTTCATTCAAATCGGATAAGAATTGGGCCCTCTAGAGGCTCAAGAAGACAAGACCCAAGATCGGTTTATAGGACAGCTATATCAGGTTATGGACCGATTGGAACCATACTTGGCACGGTTGTTGGATATCATAACAAAACACGTCGCGCAAAATTTCATTCAAATCGGAAAGAATTGCGCACTCTAGAGGTTTACGAAGTCAAGACCCAAATCGGTTTATATGGCAGCTATATCAAAACATGGACCGATATGGCCCATTTACAATACCAACCGACCTACACTAATAAGAAGTATTTGTGCAAAATTTCAAGCGGCTAGCTTTACTCCTTCGGAAGTTAGCGTGCTTTCGACAGACAGACGGACGGACAGACGGACGGACATGGCTAGATCGACATAAAATTTCACGACGATCAAGAATATATATACTTTATGGGGTCTCAGACGAATATTTCGAGTAGTTACAATCAGAATGACGAAATTAGTATACCCCCCATCTTATGGTAGAGGGTATAAAAATAAGAATACCATATTGATATTTCTTATGACATTGGCCTACGGTCGTTAGTCTACATTTCAAATGTTATAATTCTGTGATAGATTTTCATAGTTTAGAAGTTGAACTCGTGTAACAATTGTTCTCTGTGTTGAACACAGATTTTTATAAAGTTAGCTAAGGATTTCCAATCTATTTTGAAACCATTTAAAATGCAAATTAGATCATTCTCATCTAGCGAAGCCTTTTGGAAGTATTGAATTTGAAATTCCCTTAAAGCGGGACATTTACATAAAAAAATTTGCAAACTTTCATCTTCGTTTGTATTACACATTGAACATCGAGGATTTGAGTTCTAAGGGAAACGGATTTCATTCAGTTTTATCATGTTGCTTCTGGCCGTAAATATTCACGTTATTTCGTCTTGGGTATAACAGTTGTTCAGGTATAACTGACCTACAGATGCATCAAGTTTACCATAGAACCTTCTCGTTTCATTTGCTTTCGCCCTATAGCCATCAATGTATTTTGATCGCAGGTTTTTAAGTAAACGCTCACTATTTTGAATCCAAGTATGACTTGAGTTGTAGTCAAGACTCTCCACATTGTTTTCCAACATAAGTTCATTTATTTTCTTGGCCCAGAAGAGTTAACGCCGATGAATAAGTTTTGCAAGTTTATATGGAAGCCTTTCTTCTTTGTATTCAAACATGGCTCGATGCAAATATTTTAGGTGTTTACCAAGGGTATATACGTGTCCATTTTCTACACCGGTTTCGAGCATAAGAATATAAGTGGGTGTAAATGTTGGCAATTTAAGTATTTTC
Organism: Stomoxys calcitrans; assembly: GCF_963082655.1. Taxonomy (NCBI): domain Eukaryota; kingdom Metazoa; phylum Arthropoda; class Insecta; order Diptera; family Muscidae; genus Stomoxys; species Stomoxys calcitrans. The sequence continues at coordinate 77,454,885 of NC_081555.1, read as the reverse complement.
TTGAGGAAATATAAACAGAGTTTGTCCACTTCTTCGAAATTAGAGAACCCCCATACCTGGGACCCATATGTTTGAATTGCTCTGCAAACTGGAAGAAAAAGTTTCCATTTCGCGGTGACTGATACATTCTGCTTACATAGAAAGTTTTTCCATGTTGAATTTATGCTATTTTTGGCCGCTTGATTTCGTTTTTGGATATGCTTGGTGAAACTAAGTTTTGGTGTCAAAATCATGCCTAAATAGCAGTATTCAGAGGTGACAATAATTTGTTCGCCTTTATAAAACCATTTTTCATTTTTTGAAATTCTTCCTCCTTTTCTAAAAATCATTATTTGGGACTTGTTCAGGTTCACCTCTACATTCCATAGTTTACAGTAAGTTTCTAATTTATTTATCATCCGTTGTAATATGTTTACATCGTTTGCCAAAATAACAATATCATCCGCATAGAGTAACATTAGCCTTCTAAGTTTGTTCCACCGCCAATGAAGTCATTCAGGTCATTTAAGTAAAGTGCAAATAAAAGTGGTGAAAGGAGACAACCTTGTTTGACGCCTGTATTAGTACAAAAATCATGCGAGAGCTCCTTTCCTGTCCATACTGCGAAATTAATCTTTTCATACACATTTTCAACAAGTTTTACCATCTTCGATGATACACCAATGCTATGTAGCTTATAAATAATTGCCTTTCGTGATATCCTATCGAAAGCAGCTCTAAAATCAACGAAAAATGCATATGTTTTTTTGTTTTTGTCCAGATCAAGTGGATAATTGAGGATAATGAAAAGAAGTTATCTGACGTGGAATAGTTTTTTCCGAAAACCTGCTTGGTATTCGTTAAGTTTTCCATTTTTTTCAGTCCATCGTGTTAATCGCTCTGTAATTATTTCCATCATTATGATGTATTATATTGTGTCTCCACCTAAGTACCGGTATCTATTGGACGCGAAAGCCGGGCACTGACAAAGGAAATGCTCCAACGTCTTACCATCTTCCTCGCATACTCTACTTATGCTATCACTTGCCGCACCGAGTTTACATAAGTGAGCTCGTAGTCCTATGTGTCCCGTTATGATACCAGTAGCTATACTGACCTCCTTCATGCTTCTTTTCAGTAATAGCCTCGTCTACTCACAATCTGGATCCCCCATAGGATATTCGGCGTCCTACCGACCGTTTCGCTTTTCCAAAATGTTGCATGCGCTTTCGTCGCCCACTCCCTTAACTCGGACTGCATCGACCCGAAAGGCTTCGGGTTAACCAAGTTTATTGACGGCAGTCCTCTGGTCTTCACCGCCAAATCTTCTGCCCTTTCATTTCCCCTTACTACGTTATGGCCCGACACCCAAACGATCCAGATTTTCCCATCCTCAGAGAAGGCTTTAATCTCCTTCTTACTGTTCGTGATCTTACCGTCCTGGTTGCTATAGCCCTTATGGCAATTTTACTGTCGGTGAAGATGTTCACACTCGACGTCCTCGCATTAGCACCATACCACTTCACGCATTCCGTGATCTCCAGGTTTCCTATCATCACCTCGATTATTCCGCGATGGTATGAGCTGCTCCCATCCTCAATCCATTCTCACATCGCCTTAAGTCTCATAGCCGCAGTGGCTGCCTCACTCTTAATCTGTATGTCAATGGGTCGGATATCTAGAATAGTCTCCAGTGCCCTTGTGGGCGTGGTCCTCATCGCTCCACCTATGACAAGACAACAAGTTCTCTGAACCTGTTGTATGGTCCTTATGTTGCACTTTTTCTTCATAGCAGTCCACCAAACTACTGAGGCGTAAGAAAGTATTGGTCTAATCACGTTCGTATAGAGCCAATGAACTATCCTCGGATTCAGGACCTATTTTGAGCCAACGGCCCATCTACATAGTGGCCAAAATCTGTGAGCCTTCTCAGTACGCTCCTGAATGTGACACTTCCAAATCGGTTTCCTGTCCAAGATCACACCTAAGTACTTGACCTTGGCGGATATCGAAATCGTCTTATTGAGAAAACGTGGTGCGTTAAATTGGCCCACCTTCGTCTTCCTCGTGAACAGGCATATTTCAGTCTTCTCTGGGTTAATATTGAGACCTCTGGGTCTAGCCCAGTTATATGCCATATGCAAGACCATTTCGGTCCTTCTGCTTAGCTCGTTCGGATCCTTACTCCTTAGAAGTATTGTAACATCGTAGCAGACGCGTTCAAATTCCTAGTCAGTCAGCATCCGAAATAGGTCATTTATGGTGGTCCTGTGCCACTCGAAATTTAGTTTTATAAAGTAACTAGCTGACCCGGCCCCGCTCCGCTGCGCCTTCTTTTACTTTACATGGAACAAAAGTTTCCTTGGAATATTTATTTTCGAAGATCTTTTAGTGAAATACCATGCTAACTTGACTAAGAGTTTAACACTATAAGTGCCTTTATCTGAATCCCATATGATCTTTATTGGTCTGCGAATTTAAGTTTGGATGTTTGGATGTAAGGTGTACGCCATTCTTAAAAAACTTCATTTCAGCCCGATATTCCCATGATTTATGATTTAGTGGTGTTTTCGGGGGAGAGGTTGTCCCCCAGATACTTGGCCCTGAAAAAATATCAGCATCGTGCTCTTCTCACAAATGAGATTTATTTAAACCCCATATTGTCATTTGCTTAAGAGGAGTTTCTTGGATGAGGCGTCCCCCAAACACATGGCCTCAAAATAGATTATCAAATTCGTTTTCTAATCACAAATACCTTTCATTTGAGCCACATATTGGCATGGTCGAAAAATTTTTTCCCTTTGGGTGTGTTTTGGGAAAGGGGTGATGCCCTAAATACATGGTCTTACATTTAGATATCAAATTCGTATTCTGCTCCTAAATACCTTTATTTGAGCCCCATATTGCGATGGTCAGTAAAAAATTGCTGTTTGTGGGGTTTTTTGGGAAAGGGGTAGACCCCCAGAAAATTGGTCCCGAAAATGGGTATCAATTCTTGCTCAACACCCCAATACCTTTCATTTAAGCTCCTAATGGACATGGTCGGTAAATATGCCCGATTTAGGGGTGTTTTGGGGATTGGGGTGGTCCCCCACACACTAAGCCCGGAAAATATATCAGCAACGTGCTCTATTCTCATAAATCTATACATCATTTATTTGAACCCCATATTGCCATTGTCCTCAAAATTGGATATCAAATTCGTTGTCTAATTTCATTTCAACTCTTTATTGTAAAAGTCTGCAAATTTGTCCGGTTTGGGGTATTGGCCCTAAAAACTATGAATATTTAGCTCCACTCTCTTTAGGACCCAAATTGTCTTGGTGAGCAAATACGTCCTATTTGGGGGTTGTTATGGTGGTGGGACGACCGCTAGACAGTTGGTCCCTAATGTTGATATCAGATACGTGGTCTACTCCCAAATATCTTTCATTTGAGCCCCATATTTCCATAGTCGGCTAACATGACCGGCTTGGGGGTTGTTTTGGGGGATGGGCGGCCACTTCGTGTTCCACTTCAAAAACCCTCTTAGTTGAGCCTCACATTGCAATATTCAGATAATACTTACTATTTTGGTGGTGTTGTGGGGGTGGCGTGGCCCCATAGACACTTTTCCCGAATATTGGTATCAAAGTCGTGATTCGTCGTCATATTCGTATTCTACATTCAAATACCTTTTATTTAAGCCCCATGTTCCCATGGTCAGTCAATAAGTCCAGTTTGGGGGTGTTTTGGGAAAGGGGTGGACCCCCAGAAACGTGGTCCCACATTTGGATATCAGATTCGTATTCTACTCCCAAATACCTTTCATTTGATTCCCATATTGCCATGGTCGGTAAAAATGTCCGATTTAGGGGTGTTTTGGGGCTTGGGGTGGTACCCTTGACACTTGGTCCGACAATTGGATATCAGATACCTTTTCTTATCCTAAATACCTTTCATTTGAGTCCCATATTGTCGTGATTGGCCTAAATATATGTTTGGTAGGTTTTGGGTGGTGCAGCCTCCCTCGGTACCCCATCCGAAATTTGGATACCAAATTTTTATTTTTAGGGTACTATATGAAGGCACGCAAAATTTCGCTTATATCGCACCACCCATATCCGAGATCTGGCGTTTCCGAAAACTAGGGTAAGGGGGAGGGTCCGCCCCCCCTTCAAATATCAAAAAATGTAGTACCCTATTTTCACCACGGGGTCATTATGCACCATCTGTGATGAAATTTCAAGAAAATCGGTTGAGCCGTTTCCGAGTCTATAAGGAACACACAAACATACAAACAAACATAAATTGATTTTTATATATAAGATTTTTTTCGAACCATTTTGGCATTGATCGCACTTCTATTTTATTTCGCTTGTAGAGTAAAATCATTTTACTCACGCATGCATATCCGAAATATGTGCCCAACTTTGGTTCTTGCTCTCCCTGTATGATACACATATGTCACAGCACTTATCCAAATCACTTTATCCAAAATCCAACTAAACTGTTAACGTTGTGACAAAAGGTCTATGGAAAATATTTAATATTTGCTAAGATATGGGTTTTTAAATTAAAAGGAAGTTTTTCCAATAACGTTGAAACCGTAAATTTCACTAAAACGTAGGCCACTGAGAGATTCTCTCCTGGAATTCGTGATTCTTGTATCTATTTACTTCATGCGATACAACAATGTGATAAAGCATTCGACGATTCTATCTAAACACCTCCATTTGACCAATATGAATACCTCGTTATAAAATTCTTTTTCTTCTCTGATTGCCCGATAACATTTCAGCCATTTTCACTTTGTAAAATTTTACACTACATAGAAATTTTTGAGAAATTCCCTTTCTTTCTTAAAAACTAAACCTATATCCCTAATTTCAGCATTGCGTTGACATAGAGTGTATACCACGAATAATGCTCGTACTGATGAAAACTGTGATTATAATGCTCATTCCCCCAACAAAGTCACACAACCAACTTTAGAATTATTTAGCCCAAAACTTAAGAGGCATCACCATTGCGGGGTATGGTGCATTTTCACACATAAAAGAATGGAAGCTCAGACGGTTTTTTCGTTTTGTTTGTTTCCCGTCGTTGATGATTTTGTTAGAAGGAACAAATCCTTGTAAGAACAAATCTCAACCACTTAAGACATCACTCAAGTTTTTTTCATTTTTTTTGGTTCATGCTGCTGTTGTTTTTGCGAAAACAAAAAGTTTTCCCTTTCTTGTATGTAAGTTTTAATGTTTCAAGTTCTTTTTCCTCTCATTTTGCATCTTCATCTAGGTTGGTAGTTCGTTTCCATTTTTTTTTTGCATATGTTTGAAAAGATCTACTAATGGGAGTTTTCCTTTTTGGCGTTTTCTATTTCCCCCCTTATAAGCAAGCATTTCGTTTTAATAAACTCTGTCTTCTATTGTGATGACAAAAAAATCTACGATGAGAGTATGTAAGAATGAAAGAAAGTTCATTTTACGAGTACATACAGACTGATATCTCTTCTCAATATGCGCGCAAGATAAATGCGAAATTCATTTTGTTTGCCAAAGTTTCATTAACTAGAGCTGATGATGATGACACTCTGGGAGACAGATTAAAAATCTTGCAGAGGGCAGAGAACAATTGAACCAAATTTAGGGCAACACGTGCGTACGGTTATTTTAAAAGTTAAATTTTCTACCATTTACTTAATATCTCATGATAATTTTTATACCCTTCACCATAGGATGCATATGCAAATTTGACCATGAACATTCCATTAAGGAACAGGGTCAAACTTCTTACAAATCAATGAGGAGTGTGCAATTCAAGTGTAGGCTCAATGATAGGGGCTTCCTTTTTATGATAAAGTACGAACGGCACCTCAATAGAAAGAAGTCTTTACATGAAAAAGTACCTCACAAATGTTGACAGCAGGAACGTAGCCAGGTGGGGAGCTCTAGGGACCGAGCAAACCGATCTGGGATCTTGACTTCCTGAGCCACTAGAGGACACAATTCTTATCCGATTAGGCTGAAATTTTGAATGAAATGTTTTGTTATTTTTTGTTTCCAATAACAGTGCCAATTATGGTTTAATTCGGTCTGTAACCTGGCATAGCTGTCATATTAACCGATTTTGGGTCTTGACTTCTTGACCTTCAAAAGGGGCACAATTCCTATCCGATTTGGCTGAAATTTTTCATGGCGTGTATCGTTATGACGTCCAACAACTGTGCCATGTACGGTTTAAATCGGTCCATAACCTGATATAGCTGCCGATAAACCGACTATCCGATTAAACTGAAATTTTGCATGAGGGTGTTTTGTTATGACTTCCAAGAACTGTGTCAAATATGGTTCAAATCGGTTTAAACGCTGATATAGCTGCCATATAAACCGATCTGGGAGCTTGACTTCTTGGGCCTCTAAAGGGCGCAGTTCCTATCCGATTTGGCAAAAATTTTGTACAACGGCTTCTCCCATGACCTTCAATAGATATGTCAAATATGGGCTGAATCGGTCTTTAGCCTGATATAGCTCCACTATAAACCGATACCCTATTTTACTTCTTGAGCCCCTTGAAGGCTCAATTCTTATTCGATTTGGCTGAAATTTTGCATATAGATTTCTAATGCGGTCTCCAACACTTAACTCAATTAGCATAGAAATTCTTTTCTTTTATCCTTTGTTTGTCTAAAAAGAGATACCGGGAAAGAACTAGACAAATGCGATCAATGGTGGAGGGTATATAAGATATGTAAAAAGGTCAAAGACCTCAGAGCACACGTCACGAAATGATACACCATATAAAGATCTGGAGTAATGGAATGTGGAGTCATGGCAACGAAGACCACATATATAGCGTACTACTCTGTTGGAGAACGTATCGATCTTCCGGCTGTTTCGAGAATTGCAGTTAGCAAATAGTTCATAACCGTAGAGAAGGCTAGATATAATATATGACTTTGCCAACAGTATTCTTACCCAAAGAGGAGTAAATTGTTGAGTGGCCCAAAGCGAGCGAAGATTAGAACACCCTTGGGCAACAGCAGCATTAACATGGTCTGTCCATCACAAGGTACTGTTGAATGTCACCCCCAAGTTCTGCGCACGAGCCACGATCTTCATTCTCTGTTTAGCCACAACAACATGGTCGCAAGTGTAACGTGAAACCCTTTTCATAATAACCATGCCTTGGACTTTAGGGTATTAAGCCACAATCCATTAGCATTTGCCCATTCATAAATCCGAGTCAGGTCATTGTTCAGCATCTCGACATGGCCTTCTAAATATTCCTTAGGACTATTTATATAGACCTGCACATCATCCGCATACATGTGGGCCTTGCAAAATGAGAGCTGGTCTGGAAGGTGGTTGTGGTTTAAAGAAAATAGAATAGGACCCAGAATTGAACCCTGGAGCACTCCTCAATTAACAGGCATGGGACTAGAAACAGCTGACTTCGAAACCATGGATTGGGTGCGATTGGAGACATATAACATAATTTAGCTAACAGAGGAAGACGAGAAACGAAAGAGGTGTTTTAACATTGCCGCCAACATATTGTGATCGACTGTATCGAATGCCTTTATTTGGTCGAGGAGAACAAGGACGTTCAATTCGTCATTCTCCAAGATATTTCTAATATCCTCCACGACATATGCTAGCGCACTTATACAGCTACGTCCGGGTCGGAAACCTGACTGCTTCTTATATAAAAGAGAGTTTTCATTTATATACGAAAACATCTGCCTATGCATTATTATACCTTCCACCATAGGATGGGGGTATACTAATTTCGTCATTCTGTTTGTAACTACTCGAAATATTCGTCTGAGACCTCATTAAGTATATATATTCTTGATCGTCGTAACATTTTATGTCGATCTAACCATGTCCGTCCGTCCGTCCATCCGCCCGTCTGTCTGTCGAAAGCACGCTAACTTTCGAAGGAGTAAAGCAACCGCTTGAAATTTTGCACAAATACTTCTTATTAGTGTAGGTCGGTTGGGATTGTAAATGGGCTATATCGGTCCATGTTTTGATATAGCTACCATATACCGATATTGGGTCTAGCGTTCTTGAGTCTAGAGGGCGCAAATCTGGTCCGATTTGACTGAAATTTTGCATGATGTGATTTGTTATGATATCCAACAACTGTGCTAAGTATGGTTCAAATCGGTTCATAACCTGATATAGCTGCCATATAAACCGATCTTCGGCCTTGACTTCTTGAGTCTCTAGAGTGCGCAATTCTTATTCGATTGGAATGAAATTTTGAACGACAAGTTTTGTTATGATATCCAACAAGTGTGCCAAGTAAGGGTCAAATTTTTCTCAAAATTCCTTGGAGTGAGAATTATGGAAAATCTTTAAGTGTTTTGGTTCCGATATTGAACAAATAAAATTATGGAGATAAGATAAAAGAAAGTAAATGAATTTTTAATAAAACTTAGAATGAACTTTAATCAAATATACTTTTTTTACACTTTTTTTCTAAAGCAAACTTTAAGTAGCAGCTGATAACTGACAGACGAAGGAATGCAATTACAGAATCACAAGCTGTGAAAAATTTGTCAACGCCGACTATATGAAAAATCCGCAATTACTTTTTGGGCAACCCAATAAATCAAACTAAACTTTTGTTTGTTGTAAATACATTGTGGCTTAGTAAATAAAAAAATCATTTTTAATTTTTTAAACAATTTAAAAAATTTTTTTTAATTTTTTTTTTTAAGATTTTAAGAAAATGACTACGTCAATATAAATATCTAATATATGAGTATATGAAATTTCATCCCAATTAGAAATGGGAATCGAGAGATTCGCTCGACAACGGTTTTGCTGCTGCTCCGTGTGCCCAGATTCACATAAACGACGAAAAATACCCATGATAAGAGCTGCCTTAGAAAAATTGTAGCTTGAGTTAGAAAAGAGGTATCGTAGTGAAATTTGGATTGGTGTAAAGTAGACGACTGAAACCAGTTACCACAAATTTTCCCATCATGTTTTGGGGGAAAATTGGCTTGTCGAAAATCGGCACTATTTTATATCCCAAAAATCAAACGAAAAAATTTCTAAAAATTCGTTGGAGGGAAATTTCTGGAATTCATTTAATCCAGCTTTCTTCGTTAAATGGTCTTAAAATATTAAAAAAATATTTTTTTGTTGTTGTAGGGGTTTAAGATATAAATTTTTTTTTTTTCAAAAATTTTTAAAATTCGAAATATTTGAAAAAGTTCTTACGTTAATATAAATTCTCTAAATTATGAATATACTAGGATATGCTCGGTCGCTTCGCAGCCGCCGATGGTACACCCAAGGTGTAACTGTATTGCAATTTTAATAGCTTTATCCGTAAAGAAAGAACATTTTGAAAGTTTAAGTGTCTAAATGTACGAATCTTATATACCCTACACCATGGGAGCTATATCCAAATCGGAACCGATATGGCCCATTTGCAATCCACAATGACCTACATTAATATTAAGTATTTGTGCAAATTTTCATGTATCGAGCTTTATGCGTTCGGAAGCTATCGTGATTTCGACGGACGTAAGGAACTGGCTAGTTCGAATAAGAGTTTCGAGACGATCAAGAATTTATATACTTTATGGGGTCCTAGATCAATATTTCAAGGTGTTACAAACGGAATGACTAGATTAGTATACCTCAATCCTATGGTTGTGGGTACCAAAGACTCTGTTAAAAATTTATACAAAATAAATTTAGTTGAATGACATAATTTTATTCTACATAACAAACTTTATATGTCAAACCAGCAAAAATTAAAGCTAATAGGAACCGAATAAGGATGATCGGTAGACCGGTATATATGGGAGCTATACCAGGTTAAAGACCGATTTGGACCGTACTTGACACAGTTGTTAACAGTCGTAATAGAACATTACATGCAAAATTTCAGCCAGATCGGACAAAAATAGCGGGTAGTGAGGGCTCAAGAAGGAGGTGGCTTTATACGGGAACTATTGTATATCAGGTTTTAGACCGATTAGGTCCGTATTAAGCAGATTTGTTGAAACTCATAACAGAGCACTACATGCAAAATTTCAGTCATATCCGACATAAATTACAGCTTGTAAGGGCTCTAAGAATTTAAATCAGGAGATCGATTTATATGGGCGCTACATCAGGTTATATACCGATTTGAACCATACTTGGCACAGTTGTTGGAAGTCATATCAAAATATAACATGCAAAATTTCAGCCAAATTGGAAAAAATTGCGGCTTGTAAGGGCTAAAGAAGTCAAATCGGTTTTGGTATTGGTTTATATGGGAGCTATATAAACCAATTTATAGACTGATTTAGACCGTACTTGTCACAGTTGTTGGAAGTCATAATAGAACACTATCTGCTGAATTTGAGCCAAATAGGACAACAATTGTGTCATTCAGAGGCTCAAGAAGACAAATGGGGTGATCTCTTTATATAGGAACTATATCAGGTTAAAGACCGATTTGAACCGTACTTAGCAAGGTGGTTGAAAATCATAACGGAACACCACAAGCAAATTTCGGCAAGATCGGAAAAAAGTTGCGGCTTGTAGAGGCCTAAGAAGTTAAATCGATAGATCGGTTTATATGGGAGCTATATATGGTTATATACTGATTTTAATCGTACTTAGCACAGTTATTGGAAGTCATAAGAGAACAATCTACATTTGAATCAAATCGGACAAAAATTGCGGCTTCCAGCGGCCCAAGAAGTCAAATCGGGAGATCGGTTTATATGGGAGCTGTATGAAGCTATAAATCGATTCACACGTATGTTGAAGGTCATGAGAGAAGCCGTTGTGCAAAGTTTCTTCCAAATATGATGAGAATTGCGCCCTATAGAGGCTCAAGAAGTCAAGATCTCAGATCGGTTTATATGGCAGCTATATCAGCTTATGTACCGATTTGCGCCATACTTATCGCAGTTATTGTAAAATTGCAGCCAAATCTGATGAGAATTGCACGCTCTTTTGGCTCAAGAAGTCAAGATCCAAGATCGGTTTATATGACAGCTTTACCAGATTATGAACCGATTTGAATCGTATTTAACACAGCTGTTGGAAGTGATCCCAAAACACGTGCAAAATTACAGCCAAATCGGATCAGAATTACGCACTCCAATAGCTGTATAAATCAAGACCCAAGGCCGCTTTATATGGCTGCTATGTCAAAACATGGACCGATTTGGCCCATTTACATTGCCAACCGACCTACATTAATAAAAAGTATTTGTGCTAAATTTCAAGCCGCTAACTTTACTTCTTCGAAAGTTAGCGTGCTTTCGACAGATAGACGGACGAATGGACGGACGGCGGACATGGCCAGATCGACTTAAAACGACATGATGATAAAGAATATATATAATTTATGGGGTCTCAGACGCATATTTCGAGGTGTTACAAACAGAATGACGAAATTAGTATACCCTCCCTCCTAGGGTGGAGGGTATAAAAATGTTCGTGATATTTTTTCTGTGTATGGTGGTAGGTGTAATAATAATCGGTTTCAATCACGAAATTAATTGATCCAATTAACATAACATGAATTCAAATACATTCTCTCCACATAATGGACTTTATTATTTGGGGGGTTTTTAAAGGGGTCCCCTGAATGGATTGGTTTCAAAGGGGGCAGGAGTTTGGGTTTGAGAAATACACCCACATGGATTAGACATTCATGTGAGTGTGTACCAATCTATCTCTGTGTGGATACATAAATGTTACATGCAGTCGTAATTAGGTATTCGTTTACTGTCCTAATCTCTTTTCTAGAGATTTACACATAATCTTTCCTTGGCTTTTCTTCTATGAAGTGTATCACAATGGACCATAAATGCATCCTGGTGAACCCAAATTATGGGTTGCTACATACATTCCTCTTCCGATTTCTGAATGACTCATAGGTTGATGCGCAGTTATTGTGCAATGTTATCCTTCGTCCTGACTTTACCAAACTCTTTAAATTTTATGTATCTCCATCATTACAACAAAAAATAATAAAAGATCAAGCGTAGATGCCATTTATGAACCAAAAAATAACCACAATTTTGTTCAACTCAGTTACAGAATATATACTTTGGTCCTTTTAACTATGTTCATTAAAATAAAATTTTAATAAATGCATGTCATTAAGATTAATTTCTAGGCCAACCAGAAATTTTAAACAATATCCTCACTTCCTTCAACAGCATTGAAAACTTTAAGTTTACTTGTTTGTGTGTATGCAGAAAAAAAAAACATTAATGGCATTTGCCCTTTGAATTAAAACTCTTTTCGACACAAATTAAAAGTATGTTCAAAAGTACACAATTCTTGGTTTCTCTTCCCCCCACAATACCATTTGTTGGTTAAAATGATAGATGTATACTTCTCTCACATACAATGACTATGAACATGTAAAGAACTGGCATACAATGTTTGGTGTATCCTAGACAAAAATACAGAGCCATACTTGTTGCTTTCGAATTTTCCAAGGAAATAAAAATAATAACCAACGACTGCACCAATACGGGGACAGGCACAACGACGCATCGTCAACAGAGTTTCCAATATACAATTTTTTCGACAATTTTTCATTTTTGAAAATCGTTTCAAAATCTAAAATAACAATTCCCAAGAAAATTTGCACAAAATTGCTTGCATATTTAACAAAGATAGTTTTTGCTAACATTTGTGTAAGCCTGTTACAGGCCGGTCATGTAAATGATTACATTAGTTGTTTTTATATCCACCACCGAAGGATGGGGGTATATTCATTTGTCATTCCGTTTGCAATACATCGAAATATCAGTTTGCAATTCACCGAAATCTTACATAAAAAAATCAATTTGTGTTTGTTTGTAGGTTTGTTTGTTTGTGTGTTCCTTATAGACTCAGAAACGGCTGAACTGATTTTCTTGAAATTTTCACAGATGGTGCTAATGATCCCGTGGTGAAAATAGGGTACTACATTTTTTGATATCTGAAGGGGGGCGGACCCTCCCCCTTACCCTAATTTTTAGAAATGCCAGATATCGGAGATGGATGGTGCGACTTAAGCGAAATTTTGTTTGCTCTCATATAGTACCCTAAAAATAAAATTTTGGTATCCAAATTTCGGATGGGGTACCTAGGGGGGCCGCCCTACCCTAAAACCTACCAAACATATATTTAGACTAATCACGACACGACATGGGGCTTAAATAAAAGGTATTTGAGTGTAGAATTAGGAACTGATCTCCAATATGAGACCAAGTGTTTGGGGAGCCGCCTCTCCCCAAAAACCTCCCCCAAATGGAACACATTTACGACTATACCAACATGGGGCGCAAATGAAAGGTCTTTGGGAGTAAAGCACAAACGGATATCAATATTCGGGAAAAGTGTCTATGGGGCCACCCCACCCCCACAACACCACCCAACCCCCAAAACACCCCTAAATCGGACACATTTTCCGATCATGGAAATATGGGACTCAAATAAGAGGTATTTGCGAGTAGAATACGAATCTGATATCCAAATGTGGGACCACGTTTCTGGGGGTCCACCCCTTCCCCAAAACACCCCCCAAACAGGACTTATATATTGGCCATGGGAATATGGGTCTTAAATAAAAGGTATTTGAGTGTAGAATTAGAATCTGATTTCCAAATATGAGACCAAGTGTTTGGGGGTCCGCTCTCGCCAAAACCTCCCCCACAGGGGACACATTTACGACCATAGCCGCATGGGGCTCAAATGAAAGGTCTTTGGTTTAAAGCACGAATTTGATATCAATATTCGGGATAAGTGTCTATGGGGCCACCCCACCCTCACAACACCACCCAAATAGTAAGTATTTGCTGACTTTTGCAATACGAGGCTCAAATAAGAGGGTTTTTAGAGTGGAACACGAATCCGATATATATTTTCATCCGGCCATCTCCCAAAACACCTCCAAAGCCGGTCATGTTTGCCGACTATGAAATATGGGGCTGAAATTAAAGGTATTTGGGAGTAGACCACGTATCTGATATCAACATTAGGGGCCAACTGTCTAGGGGACGTCCCACCACCATAACAACGTATTTGCTCACCAATAGGACGTATTTGCTCACCAAGACAATTTGGGTCGTAAAGAGAGTGAAAAGGGTAAAAATTTTTCGACCATGGCAATATGTGGTATTTACAATAAGATTAGAAAACGAATTTGATAACTTATTTTGGGCCATATATTTGAAGGAAGCCTCATCGTGTAAACTCCCCTAAACCAATGGCGATATGGGTTTAAATAAATGGTTTCTGAAAGAAGAGCATGATGCTGATATTTTTTCAGGGCCAAGTGCCTGGTGGACCACCTCACCCCCGAAAACACCCCTAAATAAGATATCATGAGAGTAGCGGTCTGAAATAAAGTTTTTTAAGAATGGAGTACACCTTACATCCAAACTAAAATTCGTTACCAATAAAGATCATATGGGATTCGAACAAAGGCACTTATATTTTTAAACAATTAGTCAAGCGATATACTACATTCGTAGCATGGTATTTCACTAAAAGCTCTTTAATTGTCGAAAATAAATATTCCAAGGAAACTTTTGTTCCATATAAAGTAAAAGAAGGCGCAGGGGAGGCAAGTACCGGCTCAGCAAGTACCGTATAAAATATATATATTCTTGATCAGCGTAAAAATCTAAGACGATCTAGACATGTCCGTCCGTCTGTTCGTCTGTCGAATTTGGGCTATATCTGAACTATATATATTCAAATAGACCGATCCGCCAATTTTGGGTCTTAGGCCAATAAAAGCCACATTTATTATCCGATGTTGGTGATATTTGGGGCAGTGAGTTGTGTTAGGCCCTTCGGACATCCTCCTTCAATTCAGCCAAGATCGGTTCAGATTTGGATATTGCTACCACATTGACAGATCCTCCGATTTAAGGACTTAAGCCCATAAAAGCCACATTTATTATCCGATTTTGCTGAAATTTGGGACTGTGAGTTGTCTTAGGCATTTTAATATTCTCCGTAAATTTTGATCAGATCGGTCCAGATTTGGATTTACTGCCTATAGACCGATCCTCCGATTTAGGGTCTTAGGCCCATAAAAGCCACATTTATTACCCGATTTTGCTGAAATTTTGGACTGTGAGTTGTCTTAGTCTCTTTGTTATTCTTCGTAAATTTATAAACCGATCCTCCAATTTAGGGTCTTACACCCATAAAAGCCACATTTAGTATCCGATTTTACTGAAATTTGGGAAAATGAGTTTTGTTAGGCCCTTCAACATTCTTCGTCAATTTGGCTCAGATCGGTCTAGATTTGGATATAGCTGCCATATAGACCGATACTCCGATTTATGGTCTTAAGCGCATAAAAGACGCATTTATTGTCCGATGTCGCCGAAATTTGGGACAGTGAGTTAGGTTAAGCCCCTTGACATACTTCTGTATTATGGCACAGATCGGTCCAGATTTGGATATAGCTGCCATATAGACCGACCTCTCGGTTTTTGGTTTTGGGGCCATAAAAAGCGCATTTATTATCCAATGTCGCCGCAATTTGGGACAGTGAGTTGTGTTCGGCCATTCGACATCCAGATTTGGATATAGCTGCCATATAGACCGATATCTCAATTTACATTCTTGTCCCCAAAAAAGGCGCATTTATAATCTGATTTAAATGAAATTTGACACATTGACTTTTGTTAGGCTTTTCGACATTCATGTTGTATATAGTTCAGATCGATTTATTTTTAGATATAGCTACTAAAAAGACCAATATTTTGTTATACATAATTGAACGATGGCTTATACTTATTAGTATTTGGTCCAAATCGGATCATATTTCGAGATAACTGCTATGAGACAGGGAAAGGTTTGATTATTGAAAAGTTACTGAAAAGAAATTGCTTGAACAACAGATCGTGGACATAGACATAGCAGTCATTGGTATACGTTCCATTTTGAAATGTGGCTAGACTTTCTTTTTCATTACCATCGCTTTGCTAATGACTTACATGGGTGCTGGAGGCTCCCTCATTTTTGTGATACATATACAACATCCTATGCAGTTTGCATATGTGATGCTGAAAGGCTGCATAGAAAAACATCCCCGTGCACCTGCAGGTCAATATCTTATTCATGAAAATTTATTAACAAATCTATTTTTAACAACATTTGTCTCTAAGATCTAAACCCAATCAAAGCGTGAAGGGTCAGCGTCAAATTGTTTTACATGCATTTTATACGGGAAAACAAAAACCGACGCGGCTAGAGTCAGAGTCTAGCGACATGATATTAAGATATAGCTGCCATATAGACTGATCTGCCGCTAAAGTGTCTGAAGCCCATTAAAGTTGCATATATTACCCGATTTCGCTGAAATTTTATCCAGCGTGTTGTTTTAACCTTATTGTAGCCGTTGAGTGGAGCAGACGTGTTTTTATTTCGCTCCTCAAAGAAAAAATATCCGTATCTCGGAATAGGTACTACCTATTTCGAAAAATTTTAAAGCCTTTTTGGAGTAGGCTAGAAATGGACTCAAAAAACATAGCAGCTGCAGTGGTGGCGTCAGACCGTAGCGTGCTTTTCTCCCCTCCTATAGGTGTGGGTGTAATGCTTCAAGCGCACAACTAGTCGTCAGACTTATTAATGAGGAAGAGACGGATAAACCAGAGGAATGCACAGTTCGTCTCCAGGTTTTAAGTAAAGGTGGTGTTTCCTCAGATTCAGACAGAGACGATGTCAATGAAACAGTCATCGCAGCCGAATCGAGAGATGAGGGCAGCGGGATGACGGCAGAAGTGAACGATTGCTTTGCTAAGCTCACAAGCAGACCGATAAATCCATTCGGGGAACGACGAAGGAGACGGAGGAGTAAGCCCCGGCAGCGCAAGTGTAGGATGCAAGAGGGGATAGAACTGACATTTCAAGCACAAAGTCGGTACAGGAACGAAGGAAAAGCAGGTCACAGCCACCACAGAATGGGAAGATTGTCGCTGAGAGTGGTAAGGAGTCGCTCTCTTACGCCAGAGTGGCAAGGAGCACAACAGAGATGAGCTGACTAATGCTGCCATCAATATCGGCAGTGCATCCGGTAGGATTCCACCAGATCATCGGTCCCAAGTAGAGGATCTGGTTAACGATCGGATTTTCAAACATGAGTGGATCTCTGTAGAGGGTCCACCCACACAAATGATGAGCTGCGAGTTTAGAGGGGACATCTTAGCGCTGCGTTTTGCGT
Source organism: Stomoxys calcitrans (assembly GCF_963082655.1). Taxonomy (NCBI): domain Eukaryota; kingdom Metazoa; phylum Arthropoda; class Insecta; order Diptera; family Muscidae; genus Stomoxys; species Stomoxys calcitrans. The sequence goes on along the minus strand of NC_081555.1, from coordinate 77,437,713 downwards.
CGGCGGAATGTATCGATACCTTCAAACAGCTTGTCAGAGGTATCCACGACCCCTAGGAGTGTGCAAAGCTCGACCTGGTGAGAAAGACGGACATCCCCCAGCTCACAGACGCGACGGTCTTCATCAAGGGACGGGGAAGTCAATTTGCGACGGAACGCATGTTGGGATTTTTCGGCAAGCAAAAGCAAGATTTGGTCGTATAGAAGTGGAAGGTCTTCTACAGGGAGGAAAAGGAGGAAAGCACTCTCCTTGTGATTGGCGTTGATCAAGTCTCCGGGACGAATTTGTCTAAGACTAAAGGTATGACGCACTACGGGAGCAAGCTGTCTTTTCAAGATTGGGAAGACTAGGATAGGCACAAACCCTCATATTGAGACATCAGACCGTGAAGTGGCAGGGGGGCCAAGCTCTGGCAGAGTTCTTCAATAAAAACGCCCTAATAACAGTTAATATTGGTAACACCGCTACCTTTGTTAATAGGATTAGGGAGGAGGTATTAGATGTGATATGCTCGGAAAATCTAATCGATGAGGGTCTCCATGGAACACACTTTCTCTGACCATCGCTACATTGCAAAGTGCAAATTTTGCCCATGAACATTCCACTAAGGAACAGGGGCAAACTTCTCACATATCAATGAGTGTAGTCCGATTCAAGTTTAAGCTCAATGATAAGGGGCCTCTCTTCATGGCCGAGTCGGAACGGCGTGCCACAGTGCGGCTACTCTATGGAGAGAAGATTTACATGGTCAGCATTAGGAGCGGAAAGCAACAGCTGAAAATTTTTTCTGATGGTCTCGCCAGGATTTGAACCAAGGTGTTCAGCGTCATATGCGGACATGCTAACCTCTGCGACCATCGCTACATTAGGTTTATGATAGCACGACCAGCGCCGAATCCGATAAGCTTCCGGAATAAGTTAAAACCCGGAAGGCTACTCAAAAGAAGACTTGGGCAAGATAATTTAGATTATCCATGCATAGAAGACATTGACGAAAATGTCAACTGTATGACGACTGCACTGGTGTGGTCCTTCGATGATAGTTGTCCTCTTCGGGAAAGGAGATCAGCCCAAGAAAACCTTGGATGACCGGGGAGATTTGCGACATTGGCTTGGAGGTCCGCAGACTTTTTAACAGAGCACGTCTGAAAACAGTGGAAGTTGGGATGAGTATTACACACGGCTCAAGGAATACAATAAGATAACCAGAGCGGAAAAACGTGCTTTTTGGAAGGTTTTCTACGAACAGATCGATAGTGTTAATGACGCCACCAAGATAAAAAAGTTTCTCTCGAAAATTGATGTCCAAACTGAAGCTTTAGTAGACGACATGGGAGTGAGAGCAGAGACAACGGAGGACATGTTGAGGCTTTTGAGGAAAACACATTTTCCACAGGATACGACGGGACTCACGGAGACACCGAAATCTTGGAATAATGATGTTGATCGAAGGTCAATCATTACAGCATTTATGGTGAAGGAATCCTTGAGGAGCTTCAAACCATTTAAGTCACCCTGATGGAATATATCCGGCGTTACTACAGAAAGAGGCAGACTATCTTGCTCCTCGTCTGGCCAAAATTTTCACAGCGTGCCTGGGACTTGCATATACTCCGAATGCCTGGCAGGAGTTAAAGGTAGTATTTGTATCCAAGCCCGGCAAGGCAAGTTATGCGACACCAAAGACCTACAGACCCATAAGCCTTACGTCCTTTCTACTCAAAACCATGGAACGTATTGTGGACACCATGATAAAGAGTATGACATCCACCGAACTGTATAAATAGAAACAACATGCCTATGTCAATATGAGGTCGGTGGAGACTTCCCTGCACGGTGTTGTGCCTAAAATAGAAAACTCCTTCGATGCCAAAACGTACACCCTGGCGGTATGCATTGACATTAAGGGGGCTTTTAACAATGTGCGGCCCGACACACTGATCCAATCCTTAGACCAGTGCCGGGTGGACACGGTCCTTCGAGACTGTATGAACCATATGCTAAGGAACAGATGGATAAATTGTGTGTTCCATGACATACATATAACGGAGAAAGTGGCACAAGGGACGTCACAGGGGGGCTTTTTATCGCTACGCCTATGGGTAACCACCATAAATGACCAATTGCGGATGCTGACTGATGAGGGATTTGATCCTTTTATATGTTATAATACGCCTAAAGGGTAAGGATCTGAACGAGCTATGCAGAAGGGCCGAAAGCGTCTTGCATACGGCAGATGACTGGGCTGGACCCAGAGGGCTCAATGATAACCCAGAGAAGACTGAAATATGCCTGTTCACGGGGAAGGCGAATTTAATGCACCACGGTTTCGACATATGAAAAGGTCAAATACTTAGATGTGATCTTGGACAATAAACTGAATTGGAAGTGTCACATTCAGGAGCGTACTGAGAAAGCTTACAGGTGTTGGGCACTATGTAGGCTCGAAATGGGTCCTGAATCCGAGGATAGTCCACTGGCTCTACAGGCGTGATTACAGATTTAGTGTGAGGCAATGACATACAGATTATGCGTGAGGCAGCCACTGCGGCTATTTGAACCCTAGAATTGCCATCTGGAAGTTCATATCCGCATCGTTTGGGTGTCGGACCATAACGGAGTAAGGTGGAATGAAAGGGCAGACGATTTGGCGGTGATGGCCAGAGGACTGCCGTCAATAAACTTAGTAAACCCGAAGCCTTTAGTGTCGACTCAGTGCTTGTTAAGGGCGAGGGCGACGAATGAGCATGCAACCCTATGCAACATCGAAACTGTCGGTAGGATGGCGAAAATCCAATGGGACGATCCAGATCGTGAGATGACGAGGCTTTTACTGAAAGGAAGTAAGATGGAGGTCAGTACAGCTATTGGTATAATGACGGGACACATAGGACAAAGAGCTCACTTATGTACAATAAATTCGGTGCGGCAAGTGATAGTATGTGTAAGGGATGCGAGGAAGATGATGATACGTCGGCTTTCGCGTCTAATAGATACCGGCACTTAGGTGGAGACTTAATACCAGACATGGACCAACTTACGGGCGTGGCATGGAAAGCAATTAAGGATTTTGTAAATAGTACGGAATTCCCAACTAAGGTTTTCTTTTACGAGGTTACTTTTTTTGTATTGAGAGCTCACAACAAGCCGATTACTGGCTTAGGTGTATATCCATAGTATCATGGGCCAGATTAATAACTGCACCCTTTTTTCAACCTTACGTAACCTTTTAACCTTCCCGACAGCTGACAAGAAATATTTAGATATAGCTTCCATTAAGACCGATCTGACGGTTAAGAGCCTGAAGCCCATAAAAGCTGCATTTATTACCCGATTTCGCTGAAATTTGAATCAGTGAATTGTTTTAAGCCTCTTGACATTGGGCTCAAATAAAGTTCAGTAGAACTATATTTAGATACAGTTGCCATATAGACCAATCTGCCGATTTAGGGTCTGAAACCCATAAAAGCTGCATTTATTGCCCGATTTTGCTGTAATTTGAAATAGTGAGTTGTTGAAAGCTTCCCGACATAAGACAAAAATATGGTTCAGACCGGACGATATTTACATATAGCAGCCATATTGACCGATCTTCCGATTAAGAGTTTGTAGCTCATAAAAGCTTTATTTATTTCCCGATTTTTTATTACCCGATTTCGTTGAACTTTGAACTAGTGAGTTGTTTAGAGCCTTCCGACAACCGACCTATATAAAATTAGCTGCCATACAGACCGATTTGCCGATTAAGGGCCTATAAAAACAGCATTTATTACCCGATTTCGCTGAAATTTGACACAATGATTTGCCAGATCAATGATGTTCCAGATCAAACTATTTTTAAATACAGCTGCCATGTTGACCGATCTTTAATTGAAGATTTTAATCCCATAAAATGCGCATTTATTGCCAGTTTTCGCTGAAACTGTGACTTGTGTATGAGTTCTCGGGGCCCGAATAAAATATGAGCCAGACCAGCCCCCATTTGCATATTACTGTGGATATGGTGGTGCAGTTGTTATAAAGGAGGATGTTTGATTTGTCTATGGTGGTGGGTATACCAAATTCGGCACGGCCGAACTTAACACATTTTTACTTATTTTTATTTAAGTTATCCCTTGAAACAGGACTTGTCTGAATTAGCTTATGACAGCAACTGCAAGATATTAGACTTTTAAACGATGTAGCTGGTTCAATGGTAGTAAATAGAGGGCGTCTTCCCTCCTCTGTTCCTATATTACCTAAAACCTAACCTTACCTACAAATCTTGTCCAAGAAAAAATCATTCCATATCTGAGAGAAAAGTTCAAAACGGTAACACTGATCATCCAGTCTGTTATGTTTTGACCATGAAAAAATGATGATGAACATGACGATAATAACGGCAATACAAGCATCAGTCCCCACTATTCGTGCCATATATGTTTGGTTTGAAATGCTTCTTATATTCGATGTGTGAGTGTGTGTGAATACCACAGTGTTGTAAGACTTTTTTCGAAGTGATGATTTTTCGAGCTGGCCCATCAACTGCTATTCAAGAGCCATAATGATGACTGAGGTTGCTTACCATTACCGGAATATGCAAAGTGAAAGTTTTTCTCGGATTTGTTCGTTTTCAGTTATTCTCTTTTGACCGCATATACCAATATTTGACACAGATACGAATGGACAGATAGATAGATTGCTGTTCCCGTCAAGAAACCACTATCCTCGCCTCAAAAAAAAAAAAAAAAGAAGAGAAATGAAGAGCCAAAAACACAATTTGTGTGGTTGCCAACAAAGTTTTAATTGAAAACCAAAGTACAGTAGAGGATGCAAAACCTCACGATTGTAATGGGCATGAGTGCCAGTATATGCCTTTATTTGCTTATTGGGGTGTCTACACTTTACCAGGAACCAAAAAAACAGAACTAGTAAATTGAAAATTTTTTAAATCGTGAAATACATATAGCTAGAGTTAAATTTAATATAACTTTCTGTTTACAAGAGCATTTCATCCGATCTATAAGCTCTTTCGCGAGATTTGTATACCCTCCTTTGTATACTAATTTCGTCATTCTGTCTATAACTCCCCGAAATATTCTTCTAAGACCCCATATAGTATATATATTCTTGTCCGTCCGTCTGTCTGTTAAAAGCACGCCAACTTTCGAGGGAGTAAAGCTAGCCGCTTGAAATTTTGCACAAATATTTGTCATTAGTATAGGGGGGTTGGGATTGTAAATGGGTCATATTGGTCCATGTTATGATATAGCTGCCATATAAACCGATCTTGGATCTTGGCTTCTTGCGCCACTAAAAGATGCAATTCATATCTGATTGGGATGCAATTTGGCATAAGGTGTTCTGTTAGAACTTTCAGTATATGTGCTAAGTATGGTTGAAATCAGTCCATAACCTGATATTGCTGTCATGAAGTCCGATCTGGGATTTAGGCTTCTTGAGCCTCTAGAGGGCGCAATTTCTATGCGATTTGGCTGAAATTTTGCACGACGTGTTTTGTTTTGACTTCCAACAACTGTGCTAAGTATGATTAAAATCGGTTCATAACCTGATATATTGGGTTGCCCAAAAAGTAATTGTCGGTAATATAGTAGTAATATAGTCGGCGTTGACAAATTTTTTCAACGGCTTCTAACTCTGTAATTGCATTATTTCTTCTGTCAGTTATCAGCTGTTACTTTTAGCTTGCTTTAGAAAAAAGTGCGCGAAATTTTGTTTACATTTGTTTGTTTGGCGTCAATTTTAATATGGGTACCAAATGTATTGAAAGAAATTCATTTAACAATCGAATCAATGAATTCGATCCGTTTTTAAAACGAATCATAACTGGAGATGAAAAATGGATTGTTTACAACAACGTTAGTCGAAAACGATCATGGTCCAAGCAAGGTGAACCAGCTCAAACCACTTCAAAGGCTTATATCCACCAAAAGAAGGTTATGCTGCCTGTTTGGTGGGATTGGAAGGGTGTGGTATATTTTGAGCTGCTTACTGTCAACAATTGGACAAATTGAATACAGCCATCAAGGAGAAGCGACCAGAATAGGTAACGGTGTCATATTCCACCAGGACAACGCTAGACCGCACACATCTTTGGTCACTCGCCAAAAACTGAGTGAGCTTGGCTGGGAACTTTTGATGCATCCACCATATAGCCCTGACCTTGCACCATCAGACTACCATTTATTTTAAATGGTAAAACTTTCGGCAATGATGAGGCTATAAAATCGCACTTGGTTCAGTTTTGTGCAGATAAAGGCCAGAAGTTCTATGAGCGTGGAATACTAAATTTGCCAGGAAGATGGTAAAAGGTTATCGAACAAAATGGCAATTATATATTTGATTAAAGTTCATTCTAAGTTTTATTAAAAATGCATTTACTTTCTTTTAAAAAATCCGCAATTACTTTTTAGGCAACCTTGCCATCATGGACGTATCCTGGATTTTATTTTGGGGGGCCACCCGACATTTTTATACCCACCACCGAAAAATGGAGTATATTCCTTTTGTCATTCCGTTTGCAATACATCGAAATATGCATTTCCGACCCTATAAACTATTGGGTTGCCCAAAAAGTAATTGCAGATTTTTTATATAGTCGGGGTTGACAAATTATTTCACAGCTTTTGACTCTGTAATTGCATTCTTTCCTCTGTCAGTTATCAGCTGTTACTTTTAGCTTGCTTTAGAAAAAAAGTGTAAAAAAAGTATATTTGATTAAAGTTCATTCTAAGTTTTATTAAAAATGCATTTACTTTCTTTTAAAAAATCCGCAATTATTTTTTGGGCAACCCAATATATATATTCCTGATCAGCGTAATAATCTAAGACGATCTAGACATGTCCGTCCGTCTGTCTGTTAAAATCACGATACAGTCTTTAAAAAAAGAGATAGTGAGCTGAAACTTTGCACAGATACTTTGTTTGTCCATAAGCAGGTTAAGTTCGAAGATGGGCTATATCGGACTATTTTGGGTCATAAGCTCATAAAAGCCACATTTATTATCCGATTTTGCTAAAATTCGGGGCAATAAGTTGTGTTGGGCTCTTCGCCATTTTTCTGCAGCTTGGCCCAAATCGGTCCAGATTTAGAAATAGCTGCCATATAAACCGATCCTCCGATTTAGGGTCTTAGGCCTATAAAATCCACATTTATTATCTGATTTTGCTGAAATTTGGGACAGTGAGATGTGTCAAACCACTCGACATACTTCTTCAAATTTGCCCAGATCGGTCCAGATTTTGATATAGATGCCATATAGACCAATCCGCCGATTGAGGGTCTTAGGCCCATAAAAGGCGCATTAATTGTCTGATTTTGCCAAAATTTGGGAATGTGAGTTGTGTTAGGCCCTTCGACATCCTTCTTTAATTTGGCCCAGATCGGTCCAGATTTGGATATAGCTGCCATAAAGACCGATTTCTCGATTTAAGGTTTGATGAAAGGTGGTTTACATATAAACCCGAGGTGGTGGGTATCCAAAGTTCGGCACGGCCGAACTTAACGCCTTTTTACTTGTTTCAAAATCAAAAATTGCCAAAATTCTTCAGTTACTGTTACTTCAGTTACTATTGGTAAATACACTTGAATTTTTTGAGAATTGTGGTAGCTATTGGGTGCAGGAACGGACCCGTCTGCGGTGACATTTGGTTTCTTTAATCGGTTTTCTTTAAAATTAGATAAAAAGGTCATGCCAGTCATGTACTCATTAGTAGAGTAATAATAATTCTAGCTAGATCAGCAACATTTTGAAACGTATACCAGTGGATGAATCAGACAGCTTCTTTTCAGTAATATTCCACTAACTATACTCATTCTTTCCAACCAAATTGCTTAAAAACAAATTTTAAAAATGTTTAAAGTAATCAAAACAACTAAAAGGCAACCATAAAAAAGAGCTTACAATTTTTTACGGCAGACTTGGGCATTCAAAACAGCAGATTTTTTTAGTTGAAATATCAGCACGAAATGTTTGCTAATACAGCAGCCCTATGTTTGTTGAAACAGCAGTAATGTCTGCTCCCTCCTTTCCAGCAGGCAAAAACTGCTGTTTTACCTAAAATTTTTGCTGTTTTGAATAACAAATTTGGTTGAGTGTATTTTAGTCGGCTGCCAGGAGGCTTAAAACAGCCTACTATTTCTAATTTCATCGAAATCGAACAATAAAAGCGTCTTTGACGGGCTTAAGCCCCTAAACCGGCGTATCGGTCTAAATGGCAGCTTTATGTAAATTTTTTACGATATGAGCCATATTCGGTTTGAATATCGATGTACAACTTCCGATTTCAAACTTCAGCGCACAAAAGGAGTGACTTCTATGAACTTTTCGATATGGATATTTTGATGTGTTGCAAACGGGGAGACTAAATGAAGTTAAAATGTGTCCTTTGGTGATGGGTATAAAAATAATTTCTGTAGAAATTGGAAAATACTACCGAACAGAGGAACGAAAAACCAGTAAGGAAAGGCTAAAGTCGGGAGCAGCCGACTATATAATACCCTACACCACCGAGTCTACCTACTACTTTTTATATACAGAACCTTATCCTAAATCTTGTCAGACTTTTAGTTTGTATACTTACTAAAATATCGAATAAAACAGCAAGATGTTTTTACAATAGGACTCAAATTCTGGCAGCTGAAGGCATAAAAGCAAATATCAGCTAAAAAATATATATGGGAGATACATATAAATCTGGCACTCCGGTAGCCGAGTTGGAGTCGTGCTTGGATTGCCAAAGCAGGGGTCATGGGTCCGATTCCCCCCAGAGGCGTTGGTCTGTTGTTACTGTGGTATCAAAATGGTCTTAAAATTGTCTAAGTGATTTTTTAAAGGACTGCCATTCTTACCTAATCTAACCAACATATAAATCTACAACGATATTGATAAAATTTTGCACACATAAGACAAGATCGTAAAGAAATGAGAACCTTATGTGCAACTACTTCCGACTGCTAGTACGGGACACACACGCAGCAGATGCTCTATAGTCTCTTCTTCCTTACTTGCGACCTTCAGTTTGTCATCATATTTTCCGATCGGACAGTGACATGTCATGACGGACACAATGACTGCGACGTCTACTCTGGTCAGAGGTAGCCAATGTGGCCGACCTCTTCAAGTATAGATTGGGCCACATAATTTTGGAATGTTCACAACACACCGTTTTTGACCAACTGTCATTCATTGCCCTTCGGACCTGACCCTGAAGACCAAGCTTTCGTGTCGCTAGAGGCATACCCACAGACTCCAGATCCCCAGGAATGTGTAAGGCGATTTCTAATATAGCAAGCTCCCCTGGTCTACAACTCCCTGGGACCTGTGTGGCCAAGTACCTAGAACATGTGAATTTTGAACAGTTCATCCAGCGCGTTGAGAGATCTGCAAAAGTCGAGGGCGGATTTTGAATTCAGAAATACGTCAATCAGGGATTTAATGGCTGCCTCACTGTCTGAGAAGAAATTTACGCGAATCGTCATTATGACATCATTAGCATAAATTTCTTCTCAGACAGTCAGGCAGGCAGAGGTTAGCATGTCCGCCTATGACGCTGAACGCCTGGGTTCAAATCCTGGCGAGATCATCAGAATAAATTTTCAGCGGTGGTTTCCCCTCCTAATGCTGGCAACATTTGTAAGGTACTATGCCATGTAAAACTCCTCTCCGAAGTGGCGTCGCACTGTGGCACACCGTTCGGACTAGGCTATAAAAAGAAGGCCCTTAAAAACATGAATCGTACTGCTTAAAAACTTGAATCGGAATCCACTCATTGATATGTGAGAAGTTTGCCCCTGATCCTTAGTGGAATGTTCATATGCAAAATTTGCAAATTTGAATTTGCGTTACGACATCATATCTTAGCTAATGTACGATACAGTGGCCGGGTAAATTTCTCGATATGTCCTAGTTCTTCAGAGTACTCTCCAAAGTACTCCTGATCTAGTTTGGATACATTCTAATAGAAGTCTATGTGACATCTATTACCAGCGATATTGTAATTCTAATCATTTCTATCAGGAATACTTGTACAGTTTAATGCAATCAGTGCATCAGATGGTGCCGTCCTCAGTGCGGTTATGATGCAGTAATAAACAGTAGGTCAGTTTTTAAGCGCCGTTCGACAGACTTCAACACCATATGACATTATAGGTCCGTTAACACCTGGCTTAAGCCCCAACTTTTGCCAATGGTTCTCCGAATTTATAAAGGGCAAATGTTTAGGTTTTACATTATTGAACGCACCCTAAATATAAAGAAATGCTACCATTTTGTATTCCTTTACAGGGATAGAACCCTCTGTGTTAGCGACTAGAACTCGAGGGGCTCTTTCAGTGGACTTGCCCTTACTATAAGCATCCTGTTGTCGAGACAGGCGTTCTCCAGTGGTGTTTGTCCTAAGATATATTTCTATCAACCCTTCTAGAGTCTTCAACATAAAGGATGACAGACCAATAGAACGATAATAATATAATATAATGTTCCTGCTTTTAGAATAAAAATGTCCTTTGTGTCTCTTCGTCTCACAGCTATGTACGACATGCTGATACAAGCATTATCAAATATCCCTAAGCCAAGGAGCCGGTAAATCGGAAAACATCAGGACCTGACGATTAAAAGGAGTCGAAACAAATATTTTCGACTGATACAGAGTTTCCCCAACAAACTTCGTTGGAGTGTTTCCCAGGAAATGTGTGGTATTAACGCGGATTAACTCATCAACAATGCATCGATGAACTTAATTAAATTTTTGGCGATGAAGCTCCATCCAGAACCAGTGTTTATCGAATTTTGGGAACACACCACCATGGATTCTGGTAAAAATTTATGGAAAATAAATTAAGTTGTAGGGCATAATTTTATTCAACATACCAAACTTCTGTAAAACCAGCAAAAATTAAAGCTCCTAGGGACCGAACAAGGATGATCGAGAGACCGGTTTCAATGGGAGCTATATCAGGTTATAGAATGATTTTTGCCGTATTTGGCACAGTAGTTAAAAGTTATAATAAAACACTACATGCAAAATTTCAGCCAAATCGTACAAAAATTGCGGCTTCGAGGGGCAAAGGAAGTCAAATCGGGCGACCGGTTTATGTGGGAGCAATACCGTATAAGCCACAATTATTATACCAACCACCGTAGGATGGGGGTATACTAATTTCGTCACCCCATGAAGTATATATATCCTTGATCGTCGTGACATTTTATGTCGATCTAGGCATGTCCGTCCGTCTGTCTCTCGAAAGCTCTCTAACTTTCGAAGGAGTAAAGCTAGCCACTTGGAATTTTGCACAAATCCTTCTTAAAAGTGTAGGTCGGTTAGGATTGTAAATGGTCTATATGGTCCATATTTTGATATAGCTGCTATATAAGCTGATCAGGGATCTTGACTTCTTGAGCCTCTAGAGGGCGCAATTCTTCTCCGATTGGAATTAAATTTTGCACGACGTGTTTTGTTTTAATATTTAACAACTTTGTCAAGTATGGTTCAAATCGGCCCATAACCTAATATAACTGCCATATTAACCGATTTTGGGTCTTGACTTCTTGAGCCTCTAGAGGGCGCAATTCTTATCCGATTTAAATGAAATTTTGCACGAAGCATTTTGTTATGATATCCAATAAATGTACCAAGTAGTTATATGAACCGATATGGGGACTTGATTTCTTGAGCTTCTAGAGGGCGCAATTATTATCCGATTTGTCTGACATTTTGTACGACGGATCCTCTCATGACCATCAACATAGGTGTTTATTATGGTCTTAATCGTTTTATAGTCTGATACTGCTCCCATATAAATCGATCTCTCTATTTTACTTTTTGAGCCCCCAAAGGTCGCAATTCTTATTCGAATTGGCTAACATTTTACACATGTCTACAACATATAGTTTAATTCTGGTCCGAACCGGACCATTACTTGATATCGCTCTAAAAGCAGAGCAAATCTTATCTTTTATCCTTTTTTTACCCTCCACCATAGGATGGGGGTATACTAATTTCGTCATTCCGTTTGTAACTCCTCGAAATATTCGTCTGAGACCCCATAAAGTGTATATATTCTTGATCGTCATGTCATTTTAAGTCGAACTAGCCATGTCTGTCCGTCTGGCTGTCGAAAGCCCGCTTACTTTCGAAGAAGTAAAGCTAACCTCTTGAAATTTTGCACAAATACTTCTTATTAGTGTAGATCGGTTGCGATTGTAAATGGGCTATATCGGTCCTCGTTTTGATATAGCAGCCATATAAACCGATCTGGGATCTTGACTTCTTGAGCCGCTAGAGGGCACAATTCTTGTCCGATTTGGCTGAAATTTTGCATGAGATGTTTCATTATGACTTTCAGCAACTGTACTGAGTATGGTTGGAATCGTTCCATAACCTTATATGGCTGTAATACAAACCTCTCTGGGGTCTTGACTTCTTGAGCGTCTACAGGGAGAAATTGCTATCCGATTTGGCTGAAATATTGCATGACTTCCAACAACTGTATTGAGAATGTCTACATCGATTTTAAATATCTGTGCAAAATTTTTAGCGGCTAGCTTTACGAGTTTGACTTCTATCGTGATTTCGACAGACGCACTAACGATCGGGCGGACACGGCTAGATCGATTCAGAACGACGAGACAATCAAGAATATATATACTTTATGGGGTCTTAGAAGAATATTTCGAGGTGTTACAAATGGGATGACTAGATTAGTATACCCCATCCCATGGTTGTGGTTTAAAGAGTTTGGTGCGGTTTATGAGCTGGTGGCATCTTTGGACCGTACTTCTTCAAAGATGATGCGAATCGTAAGGTAACTGTGAATGGTGAGCGCTATCATCAGATCATATCCAATTTTTTTTTTTGCCCAAAATGCAAGGGCTTGACTTGCATGCCATGTGGTTTCAACAAGACGGTGCCAAATGCCACACAGCACTCGTAACTATGGACTTATTGAGAGTCGAGTTCGGTGAACATTTTATTTCACATTCGGGACCGATAAATTGGCCGCCTAGATCGTGCGATTAAATGCCCTTTTTGTGGGGATATGCTAAATCGCATTTCTAGACAGACAAACCCGAGTGATATATGGGCCGAAATGTTGGAAAGAGTATGCTCAAATTGGATTAAGCGGATGGACCATTTGAGGCGCAGTCACGGTACACATTTGCATAAAATAATCTTCAAATATTAAAATATGCGGACCGTACTATAGATTCAAATAAAGATTTCATGCATTTTTCTGAATTTTGTGTCTGAATTTTTTTTAAATTTACTATAGCTCTTAAAAATCACCCTTTACTTCTTGACCTTAAATATGCTCCTTTAGAATCCCAACTCTTGATTTTACTTCTTGAGCCCATATAGGAAGCAATTCCTTCCATTACCCTCTGTTTGCCTATAAAGAGGTGCCGGGCAAAGAACTTGTTTTACTTAAAATAAAATGCCGGGTAAAGAACTTGACAAAAGCGATCCATGGGTGATTGTATACAAGATTCGGCCCGGCCGAACTTAGCACGCTTTTACTTGTTTTTCATTGTTCTCTATGGGTCTATAAGAGAAAATCTGAAATGGTGTCACTTTAATTAAATTCTTATGTTACGCTTCAAGTTTTGCCAGTTTAACAACAACTTATCCTGCTTTTTATGAGGCCAGAGTTCATAAGATTTGGCCTGTTTCAGCTTTCGGTCACTTTTATTTGTTAATTATCTTTTTCCCTCTTATCAGCTACTAGGACTTTTTTCTTATTTTTTTTTTGCTTTTGTTTGCCTCCTATAGTCAAAGGGCCTTCTTCTCATGATCCAATCATCTAGGGGAAATGCTATATAATACAATGTGTGGGGCATACAATAACAAACCGCTGGGACTTTTGAAAGCAACGTTTTAGTTACACATATACTCATAATACGTGCGTCATGACCATGGCGTTACTGTGCCCACATGTCAAAGGCAAACTTCAGCCAAATGTATGTTTGCTAAATTGTAAGACATTTACGTGTATTTGTAGCTACATGTGTGCGAGTTTGATGGCTAGTGTGCATATCAAAAGCTGAGATTGTACACACATTTCACACCATCTTCACACAGTTTCCAGTTGACCACCAGCTAACATTTGACTGTGGCTATGGTAATACAATCCTCACACTTGAACACTTTTCCAATTACGGCGGTAAGAATCTGCAAAATCTCTATCAATCTCATATGAGCGATTGCATTCTTATTGAACTCTGAGTGAAAAAGTACCCTGAAAAAAAGTTGGTACAAAATTTAAGATTTCTCTTTATTCGGAGGATTTTAGCAATGAAAACGAGCCAAGGAACCAAAACTTAAATTAAGATGCTTTTTTATACCCTTCACCATAGGATGGGGGTGTACTAATTTCGTCATTCTGTTTGTAACTACTCGAAATATTCGTCTGAGACCCCATAAAGTATATATATTCTTGATCGTCGTGACATTTTATGTCGATCTATCCATGTCCGCCCGTCTGTCCGTCCGCCTGTCTGTCGAAAGCACGCCAACTTCCGAAGGAGTAAAGCTAGCCGCTTGAAATTTTGCACAAATACTTCTTATTAGTGTAGGTCGGTTGGTATTGTAAATGGGCCATATCGGTCCATGTTTTGATATAGCTGCCATATAAACCGATCTTGGGTCTTGATTTCTTGAGCCTCTAAAGTGCGCAATTGTTAACCAATTGAAATAAAATTTTTCACAACGTGTTTTGTTATGATATCCAACAACTGTGCCAAGTATGGCTCAAATCGGTCCATAACCTGATATAGCTGCCATATAAACCGATCTGGGATCTTGACTTCTTAAGCCTCTAGAGGTCGCAATTATTATCCGATTTGTCTGAAATTTAGCATGAGATGTTTTATTATGACTTCCAACAACTGTGTTAAGAATAGTTCAAATCGGTCCAGAGGACTCAATTCTTATTCCAATTGGCTGAAATTTTGCGCAAGGTGTTTTGTTTTGTTATCCAACAACTGTGCCAAGTATAGTCTAGTTCGGTTCATAACCTAATATAGCTGCCATATAAAACGATATTCAGATGTGATTTCCTGAGCCACTAGAAGGCGGAATTACCAACCGATTTGCTGAATTTTAGCACATAAAGTTTTGCCATGGGTTCCATTTTTCATAGCCTCATAGCGCAATCCAGCGGAAAAAAGGACATATATTTAAAATCCTTCTATAAGGCCTATAATTCAGCCTCAAACAAAGCAAAACAAACTCTAGTCGTCCTTCCAACTTTTGCCATTATGTAAGTCCATGTATCGAATCTTTGTCACTTTACAAATTCACTTAGTTCAATAGAAGAAAAGAAAACCTTCCATAAGGGCATTTTTGAACAACGTGTTCCTCATGTCTTTGCAAAATACGAACAAAAAAGCAAGCCGATCTTTCACATATTAGGGTTTTGACGTAGTCATTTTTCGGTGTGCGATAGCACATTAAGCAAATTAAGTAAGGAGATCGGTTTATATGGGAGCTATATATTTATATCAGAACTGATATGGCCCGTTTGCAAATCCCCAACGACGTACATCTAAACTTACTACCTGTGCAAAATTTCAAACGGCTAGCTTAACGCGTTCAACCGCTAACGTGATTTCGACAGACGGACGGACTTGGCTAGATCGACTCAGAATGTCGAAACGGTCAAGAATATATATACTTAAAGGGTCCCAGATCAATATTTCGAGGTGTTACAAACGGAATGACTAGATAAGTATACCCCAATCCTATGGTGGTGGGAATAAAAAAATTCTCATTCTAAAAATAGACTTTCGGAGATTCTAAAGAGAACCAATAAAGCGTGCCAAGTTTGGCCGAGTCGAGGCTTGGAAACCCACCACCATGGATTCCGCCAAAAGTTTACACAAGGAATTTGGACCGTACGTGACGTAATTGTTGGAAGTTTTAACAGAACATTACATACAAAATTTTAGCCCCATCGGATATAATTTAAGGCTTGCGATATAAATAAGTGGATCGGTTTATGTAACTATATCAGGTTATACACCGATTTGGACCATACTTGTTATGATTGGTGGAACTCATAAGATCACCCTACGTGCAAAATGTCAGCTTAATCGGATAACAACTGTAGCTTTTAGGGGCTCAAAATGTCAAATCGGGAGATCGGTTTATATGGGAGCTATATCAGGTTATACAATAGACCAATTCGGACCATACTTGGCACGATTATTGGAAGTCGTAACGGAACACTATGTGCAACATTTAAGCCTAATCGGTTAATAATTTCAGCATCAAGGAGCTCAAGAATTCAAGTCAAGGGACCACTTTATATGGGTGCAATATCCAAATCTGAACTGATATGGCCAATATTCAATCCCCAAAGACCTGCATCAATAAGAAGTATCTGTGCAAAATTTCATGCAACTAACAGGTGAAATGGCGATATCGACTTTGAAAGTCGAGACGACCAAGAATATATATATACTTGATGGGGTCGCAGATCAATATTTCGAGGAGTTACAAACGAAATGACAAGATTAGAGTACCCCCATCCTATGGTTAAGTTGTCTCTCTCAAATAAGAATGATAATTATTGTTTTTATACCCACCACCGAAGGATGGGGGTATATTCATTTTGTCATTCCGTTTGCAACACATCGAAATATCCATTTCCGACCCTATAAAGTATATATATTCTTGATCAGCGTAAAAATCTAAGACGATCTAGACATGTCCGTCCGTCTGTCCGTCTGTCTGTTGAAATCACGCTACAGTCTTCAAAAATTGAGATATTGAGCTGAAACTTTGCACATATTCTTTTTTTGTCCATAAGCAGGTTAAGTTCGAAGATGGGTCAAATCGGACTATATCTAGATATAGCCCCTATATAGACCGATTCGCGGATTTAGGGTCTAAGGCCCATAAAAGCCACATTTATTATCCGATTTTGCTCAAATTTCGGACAGTGAGTTGTCTTAGGCCCTTCGACACCCTTCGCCAATTTGGCCCAGATGGGTCCAGTTTTGGATATAGCTGCCATATAGACCGATCCTCCGAATTAGGGTCTAAGGCCCATAAAAGTCACATTTATTATCCGATTTTGCTGAAATTTCTGGCAGTGAGTTGTCTTAGGCCCTTCGACATCCTTCGCTAATTTGGCTCAGATCGATCCAGTTTTGGATATAGCTGCCATGGAGACCGATCCTCCGATTTAGGGTCTTAGACCCACAAAAGCCACATTTATTATCCGATTTTGCTGAAATTTGGGACAGTGAGTTGTCTTAGGCTTTTCGAAATCCTTTGCCAATTTGGCCCAGATCGGTCCAGTTTTGGATATAGCTGCCATATGGACCGATCCTCCGATTTAGGGTCTTAGAGCTATAAAAGCCACATTTATTATCCGATTTTGCTGAAATTTGGAACAGTGAGTTGTCTTAGGCCCTTCGACATCCTTTGTCAATTTGGCTCAGATCGGTTCAGATTTGGATATAGCTGCTATATAGACCGATCTCTCGATTTAAGATTTTGAGCCCATAAAAGGCGCATTTATTGTCCGATGTCGCCGAAATCTGTGATAAAACTTTCGATATTATTTTTCAATTTAGCTCAGATCGGTCCACATTTGGATATAGCTGCAATATAGAGCGATCTCTTGATTTAAGGTTTTGGGGCCATAAAAGGCGCATTTATTGTCCGATTTCGCCGAAATTTGGGACAGTGAGTTGTGTTAGGCTCTTCGACATGGGTTTATAGGGTCGGAAATGGATATTTCGATGTGTTGCAAACGGAATGACAAAATGAATATACCCCCATCCTTCGGTGGTGGGTATAAAAAGGTTTGAACGACTGTATCTGAAAGAGCTGACTAGATCTGGGTTATTATTGGTACTAACCGAAATTTACACCTTGCAACAAAAGAATTGACCAAGTGGCGAACATGTAATTTCTCAATTTTGCCATAAATATATTCACAGACGCACTTCTTCTTTGTCGAATAAGCGCAAAAATATACCGCAATGCCTCGTAAGCCAAAAAATTCTTAATTCAATTCGTGAAACCTAGCTACACAGGGGAAACATGTAGACAGGTAGATGTAGATGACCGATATACGCATATAAAAGGGCACAAAAATGGAAGCATGTCCATATAACTAAGCCAAGAGAAGATTTACCAAATCTATTCACACACAGATACATATCGGGGCAGCGCACATGTGTTGGACGATAATATCAGGTTAAATATTAATGGCGTCTGATATGATATATTTTATTAGTATTTTATATTGGGGTCACGTTGGATCCATGTCGCCACAGCACATGCATGAGTGGTAGTCAAACTCTTACGCAAATCCATACATTAACGTATGTATATGCTAACATATCCACACACAAACACACTCCCATCCGATTTTATGTGTAATCGATAGTAGTGTTGCACATGGCTAGCTTTCACAATAATTACTTGTCACTACTTCAAGGACACAGCCGCAAGTGTGGGGAGGAAATACATATGGAATAGATAGAGCTTGATATACAAAAGGGCAGCCTTTAAGTGATTGCAAATATTTGTGTAAGAAGTAGAAGGTAGAAATTTGATAAGGCCTATCAGGGTCGAAGAAAGATAGACAGATTAGATGTTTTTTTTCATTTAAACTTCATAAGCATGATTGAAATTCCTTCCTTTTATGGGGAAAAAGTGGAGCCAAAACATGAAAAAATTTTTTTTAGCCAAAATAAGGAAATAGTTAAGTTTAGTGCTTCCCAAAGTTTTTCCAACACAATCAATTTGTCATTTAGCATGACAATCTATATTGATCAAAATAACATTATCAACTCCTCTTTTATTGTCTTCAACTTCAAGACATGGGAATTTGTCATAGCTTCCTTAAATGTGATTCCATTCTTGCTGTGCTTTTTCGTCCATTCACTTTTTCTGTGAATATTCAATAAATAGTGCATGTGCCAATAAATCATTGAGCTTTATTGAGTTGTCAACACATCAACACTACAGCCTGCAGTTAATGTATAAGAATGAATAAAATATGAGACGGATAGTTAAGAAAAATAAAGATTCTCATTTCTTTTTCATAGTGCTAAAGCAGGGAATAATTAATTAATTGTTGGCAATGAAGTTTGTGTGGTCAATGAATTGTATAAAACAAAAGTGGAAAAAGAAAGAAGTAACAAGTAAAAGCGTGCTAAGTTCGCCCGGGCCGAATCTTATATACCCTTCACCATAGATCGCATTTGTCGAGTTCTTTTCCCGGCATCTCTTCTTAGGCAAAAAAGGATATACGAAAAGATTTGCTCTGCTATTAGATTGATATCAAGATATGGTCCGGTTCGGACCACAATTAAATTATATGTTGGAGACCTGTGTAAAATTTCAGCCAATTCAAATAAGAATTGCGCCCATTGGAGGCTCAAGAAGTAAAATAGAGAGAACGATTTATATGGGAGCTGTGTCGGTCAATAGACCGATTCAGACCATAATACACACGTTTGTTGATTGTCATGAGAGTCGTACAAAATGTCAGGCATATAGGATAATAATTGCGACCTCTAGGGGTCAAGAAGTCAAGATCCCAGATCGGTTTATATGGCAGCTATATCAGGTTATGAACCGATTTGAACCTAATTTGACACAGTTGTTGAAAGTAAGAATAAAATACGTCATGCAAAATTTCAGCCGAATCGGATAGGAATTGGGCCCTCTAGAAGCTCAAGAAGTCAATTCCCCAGATCTGTTTATACGACAGCTATATCAGGTTATGGACCGATTTTAACCATACTTGGCACAGTTATTGGATATCATAACGAAATAATTCGTGCAAAAATTCATTCAAATCGGATAAGAATTGTGCCGTCTAGAGGCTCAAGAAGTCAAGGCCCAAGATCGGTTTATATGACAGCTATATTAGGTTATGGACCGATTTGAACCATGCTTGGCATATTTGTTGGATATCATAACAAAACACGTCTTGCAAAATTTCATTCCAATCGGATAAGAATTGCGCACTCTAGAGGCTGAAAAAGTCATGACCCAAGATCGGTTTATATGCAGCTATATCAGGTTATGAACCGATTTGAACCATACTAGACCCAGTTATTGGATATCATAACAAAACACGTCGTGCAAAATTTCATTTCAATCGGATAAGAATTGCTCACTGTAGAGGCTCAAGAAATTAAGACCCAAGATCGGTTTATATGGCAGCTATATCAGAACATGGACTGATATGGCCCATTTACAATACCAACCGACCTACACTTATAAGAAGTATTTGTGCAAAATTTTAAGCGGCTAGCTTTACTCCTTCGGAAGTTAGCGTGCTTTCGACAGACAGACGGACGGACATGGCTAGATCGACATAAAATGTCGCGACGATCAAGAATATATAAACTTTATGGGGTCTCAGACGATTATTTCGAGTAGTTACAAACAGAATGACGAAATTAGTATACCCCCAGCTTATGGTGGAGGGCATAAAAAAGTATTAAGTTCGGCCAAACCGAACTTTCGATACCCACCACCTTGGGCATATATATAAACCACCTTTCGTCATAAACCGGTGAACAATTCGTAATGTATGCCCCATAGCAGCTATATCGAAATATGGTTGGATTTGGACCAAATTCGGTACGGACATTGACTGGTCTATAAAGTAGAAGTCACTGTTGAAATTTGTAGAACACAATATTAGTGTTTTTGGTAGCCATATCCAAATATACAATAGACTGATCTGAACCATATACGATACGGATGTCCAAAAGCCTATCATATGTCACTGTGTCAAGTTTCAGCGAAATCGGATTATAAATGCGCCATGTATGGGGCCAAGACTTTAAATCGAGAGATCGGCCTATATGGCAGCTATATCCAAATCTGGACCGATCTGGACCAAACATAACTCAATGCCCCAAATTTTGGCAAAATCGGACAAAAAAAAAAGCCTTTTACGGGCTTAAAACTTTAAATCGAGAGATCGGTCTATATGGCAGCTATACTCAAATCTTGACCGATCGGGGCCAAATTAAAGATGATCGGATCGGTCTATATAAACCCCATCTTCGAATTTGTCGTTCGAAGTTTTGTGCGTACTATTAACTTTTACTTATGCAATCCAGAACTTACACCAAAAAAGCCCGTATAGGTCCATAGACAGGTGACTCTAAAAGGCTCAATTTTAGCCTGATTTGGATGAAATTTCAATACGTTTTTAGCCTCCAATTAGCACACCAAATCCAGCCCGGCGAGGCCCATAAATAGATACAGTATTCCTATACGAACCGATCACATGATTTGAATTCTTGAGACTCTAGAGGCAATAGTTTTTATTCGATTTGTCTGAAATGTTTTATATGAAGCAGTTTTATGGCTTCTTATACCGTTGTGCTGAAGAATCACCCATATAATATACAAACTGATTCCGCGATATGACTTCTCGAGACCTAGAAACCTCAAGCATTATTCAATCTGATTCAATTCTTCAAATAATTCAAATGCAGACTGAGTTAAATAGAGTAAATTTTTTAATTGGAATTTTATGTTATAAAAGCCACATCTTTTATACGATTTTACTGAAATTTGGGACAGTGAGTTGTGTTAGGTCCTTCGACATTTTTCTTTAATTTGTCCCAGATCGGTCCAGATTTGGATACAGCTGCCATATAGACCGATTTCTCTATTTAAAGTCTAGCGCCCATAAAAGCCTCTTTTATTATCCGATGTCCCCGAAATTTATGACAATGAGTTAGGTTAAGCCAATCGACATATTTAAGCAATATGGCACAGATTGGTCCAGATTTGGTTATAGCTGCCATATAGACCAATGTCTCGATTTAAGGTTTTGGGCCCATAAAATGCGCATTTATTGTCCGATGTCGCCGAATTTTGGGATAGTGAATTGCGTTAGGACCTTCGACATGTTTCTTCAATTTGGACCAGATCGGTCCAGATTTGAATATAGCTGCCATATCGACCGATCTCTCGATTTAATGTGTTGGGCCCATACAAGGCACATTTATTGTCCGATGTCGCCGAAATTTTGGCCAGTAGTTGTGTTAGGCCACTAAATATCCGTCTTCAATTTAGCTCAGATCGGTTGAGATTTGGATATATCTGCCATATTAACCGATCTCTCGATTTAAGGTCTTGGGCCCATAAAAGGCGCATTTATTGTCCGATGTCGCCGAAATTTGGGACAGTAAGTTACGTTAAGCCCATGCATATACTTCTGGAATATGGCACAGATCGGTAAAGTTTTGAATATAACTGCCATATAGACCGATCTCTCGACTTAAAGTTTTGGGCCCATAAAAGGCGTATTTGTGGTCCGATTTTGTTGAAATTTGAGACAGTGTCTTGCGTTAGGCTCTTCCACATTTTTCTGCAACTTGGCAAAAATCGGTCCAGATTTGGATATAGCTGCCGTATAGACCGATCTCTAGATTTAAAGTTTTGGGCCTATAAAAGGCGCATTTATAATCTCATATCACTGAAATTTGACACAGTGACTTATATAAGGCTTCTCGACATCCGTGTCGTATATTGTTCAGATCGGTTTATTTTTAGATATAGCTACTAAAGATCGATCAAGATTTGAATAAAGCTGTCATTTGGTCCAAATCGGAACATATTCCTATATAGCTGCTATATAGCTGCTAAGTTATGCATTTTTCACCGGATTTTGACCAAACGTGGTTTACATATATGCCCGGGATGGTGGGTATCCAAAGTTCGGCCCGGCCAAACTTAGCGGCTTTTAACTTGTTTTCTTATGATCTTGCCAGGTTTCGAACCTTTGCGTTTAGCGTCATAGGCGGAGATGCTAACTTCTGCACTACGGTGGTCTCCTAGGACTAAGGCCGGACTAAGCCTGTAAAGAAACGCTATAAGGTCACATAAGGATCATCAAAAACGGCGCACTGTTTGATTAAACCCAACAACGACTTCGCCTTATTGATGCACGAGTCAATATGGAAATTAATCGTAATCTACCATCCAAATAATACCAAGATCAGAAAACTTAGGTTAGGTTAGGTTGAAAAGAGGGTGCAGATATTAATCCGCCCCATGGCACTATTGACATACACCAAAGCCAGTAATCGGCTTATTGTGCCTTCTAAATACTAAAAAAAAGTAGCCTCGAAAAAGAAAATCCAAGTAAGGAATTCCGTGCGACTTACAAAATCCTAAATTGTTTGCAATGCCACGTACCTAAGTTGGTTCATTTCTGAAATTGTGTTTCCACCTAAGTGCCCACCCGTTATGATACCGTCTCTTGACAAGACGGTATTATAACGGGAGACATAGGACTACGAGCACGAAGCCCGGGCAAAGACATAGGGTATGCTACAACGTTTCATCACCTTCTCCGCATGCCTTACACATGCCGCACCGATTTTACATAAGTGTGCTCGTAGTCCTATGTCTCCCGTTATGATACCGTCTTGTCAAGATCTGGATCCCCCATAGGATTTTTTCCGTCCTACCGACCGTTCCGCTGTTCCACAAGATTGCATGCGCATTCATCGCCCACGCCCTTTACTCGGACTGCGTCGTCCCGAAAAGCTTCGGTTTAACCAAGTTTATTGATGGCAGTTCTCTGGCCTTCACTGCCAAATAGTCTGCTTTCTCATTCCCCCTTACTCCGCTATTACCCGGCACCCTAACGATGCGGTTTGTGCCACCCTCAGAGATGGTGTTAATCTCCTTCTTACGTTACAAGACTGTCCTGGTTGTTATTGCCCTTTTGGCCGGTTTCATGTCCGTAAAGATGTTCGCACTTGACGTCCTTGAGTTAATTCCACATCACTTCACGCATTTCGTGATCGCCCGGATCTCCGCCTGCAGGACCTTATTATGGTCAGGCAGTATAAACCAGATCTCAGTCCCTGGGTTCTCAATGTAGTCCCCTAGGGCCACTCTGTCCTGTAGCTTTGATCCATCCGTGTAAGTTAATTTTCCTGATGACAATACTAGGGTTCCGTCAATCCAAGACTGTGCCGATGGCAGCAGTGCCTAGCACTCAACCTCAAATATCGTCTCAGGCATCCGATCGGAAACTTCTTTCATTCCATCCAGGTTTGCTACCGTCGAACATACGGCCCGTTTACATAGTTCCCAACATCTGTGAGCCTTCTCGGTACACTCCTGAATGTGACACTTCCAATTCAATTTTCTGTCCAAGATCACATCTAAGCATTTGACCTTGTCAGATATCGAAATCAACTTACTGAGGAAACGTGGAGCGTTAAATTGGCCTACCTTCATCTTCTTCGTGAACAGGCAGATTTCTGCCTTCTCTGGGTTAATATTGAGACCCCTAGGTCTAGCCAGTCGTGTGCCATCTACAAGACCCTTTCGTCCCTTCTGTATAGGTGGTTCGGATCCTTTCCCCAAAGAAGTATTATAAAATCGTCTGCATAGCGGACAGGTTCAAATCCCTCCTCAGTCAACATCCGTAATAGGTCATTTATGGTGATCATTCATAAAAAGCCTACTGTGGCGTGCCTTGTGCCACTTTCTTATTTATGTCATGGAACACACAATTTTTCCACCAGTTCTGTAACATATGGTTTAACCAGTCTCTAAGTACTCGGTCCATTCGGTATTGGTCTAAAGATTGGATCAATGTGTCAGTCCGCACATTGTTAAAAGCCCCCTCAATGTGTAGGTTTTGGCATCGAAGAATTCTTCTATTTTATACACAATCTCTCCCACCAACCTTCCCTTGATATAGGCATGCTGTTTGTATTTGAGCAGTTCATTCTTATGGACCGTCCATAATACGTTAAATGTGGGCCTTTGGTGTCGCTTAACTTGCCTTGCCAGGCTTGTATCAAATACTACCCTGCTAAGCTTTCGGAGTATATGCAAGTCCCAGGCACGCTGTGAAAATATTGGCCAGGTGGGGCGCAAAATATTCTGCCTCCTTCTGTAGTAACACCGGAAATAATCCATCAGGTTCGGTGACTTAAATGGTTTGAAGCTCCTCGAGGATACCTTCATCATAATATCTGTAATGATAAGCCTTCGATCAACATCTATATTGCAAGACTCCGGTGTCTCCGCGAGACCCGTCGTATTCTGTGGAAAAAGATCAGAAAAGGAATCTACGTAATACTATTTATAAGAATCTATATGAAAGTCAGGTCACTCTACAAGCACAGGGACCGATCCGGAGAATCCAAATTACAAAATAGTTTCTCATCATCTGCGAACATCAAAATCGTTGAAGACTTGATAGTTAATGGAAGTTAATTTAAGTTAATTTAAGTAAGAACGAACAGAAATAGACTTAAATGGCTTCCAGAACACCAAAATTAACATTTATATACTCGGAAAGGATATCATTAAGGTAAACTTTCTGTGTTCGGCCTTGTAACCAATTCAAAACGAATTGAGGGGAAACCCATTATGTCAAGTTTGAACAGTAATAAATCGAGCACCACAGTATTAAAGGTCTTAGCTCCTTTTTAATTGTTTGTACTAATTTGTAACGACCGAGCGAAAAGAAGTATAATATAACACGTTAATTCACTTGATGGGTATATAGTCAAGGCCCCCAACCGAGATTATTTCTTTAAAAGACAAAATTGCAGTGAAAATTTTGTAAAGGAAAAATCTTGTCTTCAGACATCATTTTGCTCAGGCCAGACCTCCTCGATTCTGTCAAAAGCAAATTTACCAAAAGACAACATTAACATTTTTAAACCCTACACCATAGGATGGGGGTATACTAATTTCATCATTCCGTTTGTAACTCCTCGAAATATTCGTTTAAGACTCCACAATGTATATATATTGTATATTCTTGATCGCCGATCTAGCCATGTCCGCACGTCTGTCCGTCCGTCTTTCCGTCCGTCTGTCCGTCCGTCTGTCCGTCCGTCTCTCCGTCCGTCTGTCCGTCCGTCTGTCTGTCCGTCCGTCTGTCCGTCCGTCTGTCCGTCCGTCTGTCCGTCCGTCTGTCCGTCCGTCTGTCCGTCC
Source organism: Stomoxys calcitrans (assembly GCF_963082655.1). NCBI lineage: Eukaryota > Metazoa > Arthropoda > Insecta > Diptera > Muscidae > Stomoxys > Stomoxys calcitrans. Next base: position 77,411,742 of record NC_081555.1, on the reverse strand, counting down.
GTCTGTCCGTCCGTCTGTCCGTCCGTCTGTCCGTCCGTCCATCCGTCTGTCTGTCCGTCCATCTGTCTGTCGAAAGCTCTCTAACTATCGAAGGAGTAAAACTTTCCGCCTGAAATTTTGTACAAATACTTCTTATTGGTATAGGTGGGATTGTAAATGGGCCATATCGGTCCATGTTTTGATATAGCTGCCATATACACCGATCTCGGATGTTGACTTCTTTAGCCACTAGAGGGCTCAATTCTTATCCGATTTGGCTGAAATTTTGCATGAGGTGTTTTGTTATGATTTCCATTAATTGTGCCAATTATGGTTTCAATCGGTCCATAACATGATATAGCTGTTAATTAAAACCGATCGGGGGTCTTGACTTCTTGAGCCGATTTGGCTGAAATTTCGCATGACGTATTTCGTTATAACTTTTTATAACAGTGCCAAGTATGGTTTAAATAAATAGCTGGTATATAAACCGATCTTGAATCTTCTTGACCGACTAGAGGACGCAATTCCTATCCAATTTGGGTGAAATTTTGCATGAGGTGTTTTGTTATAACTTCCAACAAATGACTGTGCCAAATATGGTTCAAATCGGTCAATAACCAGATATAGATTGTAGATAGATTGTTTCCAAGATGTTTAGATTAATTGATGCAACAAGAGGTTGAGAGAGCCTTGTGTTTGGTCAAGAACTGGCAACAAACGCTGTGTTATTTTCTTTATGATTGATACTTCAACAATGCTAGGGCCGATTGCAACTGCAATATCCCTGATAGTCGAATGAACATAGATTTATTTTCGGATTATTCCAATCATAATGACTCTACATGTTTTGTAGCATGGTAAGGAGAGTTTAAAGTGGCAATCTAGACTCATTTAGATAATTTTTAGTGCATTGTGATACCACAGTAGCGACAGACCAAGCCTCTAGTGGCAATCGAATCCACCACCCCCGCACTGGTAATCAAACACGTGTTACAAGCGGAGACTATCGCACTTAAAGAAGTATCCAATAGATATTGTCTCCACGATGATTTGCATAAGCAAGTCAAAGTCTTGTGAATAAATTTAGAACTGAACTGGAAGTGTCAGATCCTGGAGTGTGTTAGGCACTATATAGACCGACCATAGGCTCTAATTGGGTCCTTGATCCGATGATTGTCTACCGGCTCTCCAGAAGCGTAATTAGGCCAGTGCTAATATAGCGATCTCCTGATTAAAGCTCTTGCGCCCATAAAAAACGTGGTTATTACCCGATTATGCTAAAAATTAATTTGAGGCTTCTTTTTTGTGACTTTGAGAACACTAGGATACTAATTTCGGCATATAAATCTCTTAATGCCATTTAAAGTAGCCACGGTATCAACAATATAAAGTTTTGCGAATTTGTCTATGGAAGTAATGGAAGCACTATATATACAGTTTCCCTATGCAGTGACCAACACATTCTTAGTATCACCATTACAATAGCACTGACATACCCTGTGGACTTGAAAGCAAAAGAAGTAAATAAAAGGAATAAAACATCTTAAAGAAATTTGTAATGTGCTTGTGAATGAATGCGTTCACAAGCACTGAAAAATATGACAAATCAATGTTTAGATAATCAAGTTTCCCTCCTCTTCCCCAAGCGTCGTTCCACTGCCCAATTAGGCGATAAGTCAATAGAATACCACCTGTGCTATGTAAACACAGAAGTAAAAAAGCTGTCATATCATTTGTCGTTTTATCAATAGAACCCATCCGACTAGCAGGTGCAAATGAAAACTAATTTGACAGAAGTTTCTAGTTGACACACATTTCTTAACTCACTAGGCTAGCAGTGAATGTAGCAATGTATGTGACTCGTGAAATCATTATCATTTAACTTTGCCTTTTTTATATTTTTTCTTTTATTTTCCGACTTTGATGCGTTTTTATTCAACGTAATGTTCAAAAGAGATCTAAGATGAGACTCTTATCGAAGTTTTATCAGCATGGCTCCCTGCATCTGTTATTTTGGCTATGTACTTGGTGATTTAATTAAAAAGCAATTAAGTTAGATTACCAGCTTTGTGATTTTGCTACATGCATGCGAACGCTTTTTGCTTTAGGACTACTTTGCCTCTGTCTTTGGTATTCACTAAGCATCGGTGTATTGGTTAGGATTGAAACAAAATGCAAACGAAATTAGAGCATTGCATGAACTAAGACCAAACTAGTCTTTTTACATTTTTGCTTCTTGTTTTTGACACAAAAAGTTAGCAAGATTTCCATCTGAAAAAAAATATTTGGGTATTTAAGTTTCAGGGAGCGTGCGGGTTGTGTCCAATTAAAGTTATGAATGGGCATAACGTATACGCCACATAGGCGCAGACAAAGTTTTCTCTACTATGTATATAAGCGATATGATTTGGACAACATACGTAATTCTAATGTTACCCCTAGCCAAATGATCATTGGCACTACCTTGTTTAGTTACATTTTGTCCTATTGAGTATTCATTGCAGGTCATTCACCTGTGTATTAATAGGCAGGATTGTGAAAAGTTTGGAAATATGTTTCACAAGGGTACTTGAAGAACAAAGCGTTAAGTCATTACCAACTTGAATTATCCGATATCCATGGTGGTTGCCAGAATTGGTTAGTGTAAAGAAGGGTTACGGAAAGCTCTAAATAAGGTAAAAGGGTCTCAAGGGAATTCGAAACATAAGTATACAAATAAAAGGGTGCTAAGTTCGGCCGGGCGGAATTATTTACACAATACACCATGAATAGCATCTCTCAAGTTCATTGCCCGTTATCTCTTTATAGGCAAACAAACGATAATTGATTATTTCTTTCTTTCTTTCCTTGATTGGCTATGACAGAAAATTTGTTCCACTAGGCGAAAGTAGAATAGCGTTCGAAACGTCTCCACTTTTGCGCTCATTCTAAAATAGCTGACACCAAGTTTTGAGGTGTCTCTTACCACTTGATCTTTCCCTCTGGCTTTTGGTCTTCCCGGTTTGCGTGTACCACCCCGTTTGCCTTCAAAAGACTTCTTTGCTGGAGCTTCTTCATCCATTCTGACAACATGACCTGGACAACGCAGCCGTTGAATTTTGATATATGTAACTATGCTATCGTCGTCATACAGCTCGTGGTTCATACGTCGCCTACATTCTCCACTAACGCAAAATGATCCAAATATTTTACGAAGAAGCTTGCTCTCAATTACTCCAAGCACTGCCTCCTCTGATTTCATAAGTACCCATGCCTCAGAACCATGTAACAGCACGGGTATTATCAGTGTCTTGCATAGTGTAATCTTCGTCTGTCGAGAGGTGGCCTTGTTACTAAATTGCTTACTTAATCCAAAGTAGCATCTGTTTGCCAGTATTATTCTTCGCTTTATCTCAAAGCTGGTATCATTTGTTTTGGTTACGGCGGTGCCGAGGTAGATAAAGTTGCCGACTATTTCAAAGATGTGGTTCCCAACTTTCTCCATTTTCTTTATCTGTTCGGTTATGCAAGGCTTTTTGGGAGTTGAAACCATCCACTTCGTCTTATCTCCATTTACTGCCTGACCCATTTTCACTGACTCTCTTTCGATTCTTTCAAAGGCTGCAGTTACTACTTCCGGTGACCGACCTATGATGTCAATGTCGTCGGAATAGACGAGTAGCATGTGTTCTCTTGTGATTAGTGTGCCATATCTATTCACATCTGCATCTCGTTTAATCTTCTACACCAGGATATTCAAGAGATCATACGATAGGCTATCTCCTTGTCTGGAACCTCGTTTGGTATTGAATGGTTCGGAAAGGTTCTTTCCTATTCTTACTGAGGAAAGCATGTCAGCAAGTGTCATCCTGTAGAGTATTATTAACTTTGTAGTGATACCAAACTCAGATATGGCTTAAAATACCTTTGATAATAAAGGGGTACCGAAAGCGGCTTTGCAGTCGACAAAGAGATGGTAGGTGTTGAATTGTCCTTCCCGGGTCTTTTCCAGGATTTGGCGCAGTGTGAATATCTGGTCCAGGGTGGATTTACTAGGTCTAAAGCCGCATCGATAGGGCCCGATAATCTCATTGACTTTTGATTTTAATCTTCGGACGGTACGCTCGAGAGTATCTTGTATGCGATGGGGAGAAGAACTATTCCTCTGTAGTTGGCACATTCCGTCTTGTCTCCTTTCATGTGTACGGGAAATAGTATGCTGAGCTTCCAATCATCGGGCATGCGTTCTTCTAGCCAGATTGAGCAGATAAGCTGATGCATATGCCTTATCAGCGTGTCGCCTCCGGTCTTTAAGAGTTCAGCTGGTAACCCGTCGACTCCTGTTGCCTTGTTGTTCTTTAGTCGGGTCACTGCTACTTGGACCTCATTCTGACAAGAAGGTAAACATTCTATACCGTCATCAGGGATTGGTACTGTGGTATCCTTTCGCCGCCAACGTCGGTCAATAGCAGTTTGGTAAAATGTTCTTTCCATATCCTCAGCATACTATCTGTGTCAGTTACCGGATTTCCTTCTTTGTCTCTGCAGGAGGATGTGCCTACACCAAAGCCATCGGTTTGATGTTTAATTCTTTGGTAGAATTTCCGAATTTCATTCTGACTCCTGTTCATCTCAATTCGCTCACACTCACGTCTTTTCATTTCTTTTTCTTTCTGCGGAATAGACGTTTCTTCCCTCTCCTTTTCTCCCGATACCTCTCCTTCATCTGGCGTATTGCTACTGATTAAATAGTTGCTCTATACCGGGGGTTTCTTTGGGGAGTTAACGAAACGAACAATGCTTGCAAATTATTGAATTTTATTACCAAAAAGAGTGTTCTGTTAAGAAAGTTCATCGCGCGCTTCTTTTATTGAATTAGAGGGTATGTAAAAAAGCAGAATTGTCGATTTTGGAGTGAAGATCACCCAGAAGCATAGCTATAAAGAGCTATCAATGCATCCAAAAAAGTCACAGTTTGGTGCGGTTTATGTGCTCACTGGACAGTACTTCTTCAAAGATGATGGGAATCATAACGTAACTGTGAATGTTGAGATGATATCCAAATTTTGTTTTTTGCCCAAAATGCAAATGCAAGAGCTTGACTTGCATGACATGTGGTTTCAACAATGCGGTGCCACATGCCACAAAGCACGCGTAACAATGGACTTATTGAGAGGCGAGCTCGGTGAACATTTTATTTCACGTTCGGGACCGGTCAATTGGCCATCTATTGTAGATCGTGCGATTTTACGTCTTTAGACCATTTTCTTGTGGGGCTATGCTAAAGGTCATGTCTTTTCACTAACATTTTAATTTTAGAGTAAATTTCACTAAAATTTCGTTTTTCGAATAAATTTGATTAAATTTTTTCTTAAGAGAAAATTTGATTGGAATTATGTCTTTGGCGAAAATTTCATTGAGATTTTGTATTTGAAGAAAATTTTATTAAAATTTTTGTCTTTAGAGAAAATTTCATTAAAATTTGATCTATAGAGAAAATTTCATTGAAATTTGATCTATAGAGAAAATTTCATTAAAATATTATAGAAATTTTGTCTTTAGAGGAAATTTCAAATGATCTATAGAGAAAATTTCATTGAAATTTGGTCTTAAAAGAGCATTCTATTTAGCCCATGAACGGTCTTAATCGGTCCATAACTTGATATATCTTCCATATAAGCCGATCTCCCGATTTTACTTCTTGAGTCCCTATATGGCGATCCATAATCTGTTGTAGCTTTAATAGCATGACCAACTTTAGCCGTTATTCGCTGTTTGCCTATAAGGAAACACCATACAAAGAACTTGACAAATACAACCCATGGTGGAGGGTATCTAAGATTTGGCTGAAGAATGGGTTTATATTCATTTTATCATTCCGTTTGCAACACATCGAAATGTCCATTTCCGACCCTACAAAGTATATATATTCTTGATCAGCGCAAAAATCTAAGACGATCTAGCCATGTCCGTCCGTCTGTCTGTTGAAATCACTTTACAGTCTTTTAAAAATAGGGATATTGAGCTGAAACTTTGCACAGAATTTTTTTTTGTCCATAACCAGTTTAAGTTCGAAGACGGGCAATATCGAACTATATATTGATATAGCCCCATATAGACCGATCCGCCGATTTAGGGTCTCGGGCCGATAAAAGCCACATTTATTTTCGGTTTTGAAGAAATTAGGGACATTTAGTTGTTTTAGGCTTTTTGACATCGTTCTGCAATTTAGCCCAGATCGGTCCAGATTTGGATAAAGCTATCATAGAGACCGATTCGCCTACTTTGCTGAAATTTGGGATAGTGAGTTGTGTTAGGCTCTTCGACATTTTTCTGCAACTTGACCCAAATCGGTCGAGATTTGGTTACAACTGCCATATAGACCGAAATCTCAATTTGAAGTCTAGGCCCCATAAAAAGCACATTTCTAGTCCGATTTCACTGAAATTTGACACAGTGACTTATGTTAGGCTTTTCGATATCCGTATCATATATGGTTCAGATTGGTTTATTTTTAGGTATAGCTACAAAAAGGATCAATATTTTGTTATACACAATTGAACTATGACTTGTACTTATTAGTATTTGGTCCAAATCGGAACATATTTCGATATAGCTGTTATGGGGCATAAGGTATGCATTTTTCATCGACTGTGGCGTGATTTCAACAGACAGACGGACAGATGGACAGACGGACTGACATGTCTAGATCGTCTTAGATTTTTACGCTGATCAAGAATATATATACTTAATAGGGTCGGAAATGGATATTTGCAAACGGAATGACAAAATGAATATTCCCCCATCCTTTGGTGGTGGGTATACAAATTATACTATACTTATATATATGTATCTATAGACTTAATAATAATAAAAAAAAGATCCAATGGTTGATTTTTAATTGGCGAAACAATTAGGGATATGTACACTTGTACTCATACCTGCACGCTACTGTAGCTTCCTCATAAAACTAATCTCCTAATTATATTTTAATTAGTCATCTTTAGTACCTACATAAAGCGATTCTTATCCAAACACATAAAAAGTGCTTGAAGATATCTTGTTATGGCCTTCCACTTTCCTTTTTAGTTTCCGCCTATAAAGAGAAACAACGCAAAGAATTGACAATTTCGATGCATTGTGGAGGATATATAAGATTCGGCCCATCCGAATTTAATACGCTTTTACTTGTTTCCCGGATATCAATCACACGCGTTTTCAAAATCTTCATCCCAACGGAACTCTTTGCCAGGAACCACGAATATCTTTAAATTTGGAGTTTTCCATATAGTTTTTATTTGCCAAACGCTATATATTTCTTTATTTTAAGCCCCCTCTTGAAGTATTTTCTTTGTGGGCAAACATTCTCATTACGACTTTTATTTTTACCATTGTCCGCTGAAGGAAAAGTTCGATTATTGCCCGAGGTTGTATTTAAATGAATACAGCCTCAACATAAACTAAATTAAAGAATTTATTTTAAACAAATACTGATTAAGTCTATGGCATGTTCTCTTTCCTTTACTCTTTTAGTTGAAAAATTTTTACAATGACAGCATATCGTGTGGCTTGCTACCACATAAAGTCCTTGGCGCAGACAAGCGATGACATTTCCAAATGCCATTGGCCACAAAACAATCAATGTTATTCCGTCGTTAACGGCAATGCCTCCCTTCGCCTCCGCACAAGCAAAGAGAATGGATATACATGGAATATTGGTGACTTAATGTAAGGTTCCTTTTATTTTTTGTTACTCAATAGCAGTTGGTAGCATGTCTTGTGGCCCAGAGATAGAATGTATTGGTGAGTAAAGTCAATTTGGAACTTTGCCTAAGGTACTGCACAGAGTGTTAAGATAAATTGGTCATTTTATTTAGATTACGCAGTTCGCCTCAACACTTAGAAACAAACAAAAATATAGAAACGCACACAATAATATGGGAGTTTACAGGTCTGTATGTGTGCACACCGCACTGGATGACTGGTGTGCCTTTAATTTCATCAAATATTTTTTCCATTATATGTTTGTTTGCTTTTGGATAGGTCCGTTTAAATATTTGTGTAGATGTATCAAATTTTGCACAGTGGTACGGTATTAAGACATGTTGCATTATGGGCGATCTTAATGCTTATAAAAATATATCTGAATCCGAAGCATGAAATAATTTTATTATTATTATTATTTTTTATACCCTACACCACTACTGTGGTACAGAGTATTATAACTTAGTGATTTTGTTTGTAACGCCCAAAAGGAAGACAGATAGACCCCTTGATTAGTATACCGATCGACTTAGAATCACTTTCTGATTCGATTTAGCTATTTACGTCTGTCTGTCTGTCCGTCTGTTCATGTTAATTTGTGTACAAACTACAGGTCGCAATTTTCATCCGATCGTCTTCAAATTTGGTATGTTTTTCGGCCTAGAGACGAAGCCTATTGAATTTGGAAAAATTCGGTTCAGATTTGGATATCTTCCACATATATGTTCGTCCGATTTCCAGTAATACAGCAATAAAATGGTAATTTGTTGACCGGTTCTGTTGAATTCAGCAGGAAGGATTTTTTTATAACTCTCGATTTTACTGGTGAATTTCATAAAAGTCGGTTCAGTTTTGGATATATCTCCCAAATATATGTTCGTCAGATTTTGAATTTGGAAAAATTCGGTTCAGATTTGGATATCTTCCACATATATGTTCGTCCGCTTTCCAGTAATACAGCAATAAAATGGTCATTTGTTGACCGGTTCTGTTGAATTCAGCAGGAAGGATTTTTTCATAACTCTCGATGTTACTGGTTAATTTCATAAAAGTCGGTTCAGATTTGGATATATCTCCCAAATATATGTTCGTCAGATTTTGGGTAACTTGTTGTCATATGTCAACCGTAGTTATTACATTTTGAACATATTTGCTTGGCTCGAAATTTGATACAGGAATTTTAATAATCCATCTGGATACATCCGCCGAGGACCATTAAAATTAGTTCAGAATTAGATGTACCCCACCTTTTGTGTTTAAAGGGTAGGTGTAGGGTTATATAAAGTAGGCACTACCCGACAGGTTTTTGAACATTTGTTTACCCTCTACCATAGGGTGAGGATATACGAATTTCGTCATTCCGTTTATAGCACATCGAAATGCTGATCTGAGAACCATTAAAGTACATATGTTCTTGATCGTCTTGATATTCTAAGTCAATTTAGCCATGTCTATATGTCCGTCCGTCTTTCCGCTCGTATGTCGAAAGCACGGTAACTTTCAAAAGAATAAAGCTAGGTGCTTGAAATTTTAAACAAATACTTGCCATTGGTGTCGGTCGGTTGGAATTGTAAATGAGCCATATCGGTCCATATTTTTCTATAGCTGCCATATAAACCAATTTTGTGTTGTATATTGACGTTTTGAGCCTCTAGACGTTGAAATTCTCATCTGATTTGGTTAAAATTTTGCGTTTTGTTTTAACTTCCATCGGCTCATAACCCTATAGCTCCCATATAAACCGATCTCGGATCTTGACTTCTTGAGCCTCTAGACTGAGACATTTTTATTCGATTTGGTTAAAATTTTGCAGGAAGTGTTTTGTTTTTACTTCCAACAACGCCAATTATGGCCTAAATAGGCTCATAACCTGATATAGCTACCATATAAACAGATGTCCCGCTTATACTTCTAGAGCCTTCAGAGGGCGCACTTCTTATCCGATTTGGCTGAAATTTTGCTCAATAACTTCTACTATGGTATCAAGCCCAGTATGGGACGAATCCATAACCCATCCATAACCTGATATTACTCCAGTAGCACGGTAATTATTATCCAAAAAACTTGACTCTCATAGAAAAAAGTCTGCAGAAAATAGCAAACACTGTCTGCTGATTGTTAGTAGCTAATTTTTCTGCTATTATAGCCGTAGCTCTGCAACTTCAAAACAGCACGCTTACTGCTGAAAAAGTTGTTGTTTGCTGGAAATGACAGTTGCTTTATTTATGTTTGGGTTTGCTAGAAGAAAAACAAGTAAAAAGGCGTTAAGTTCGGCCGGGCCGAACTTTGGATACCCACCACCTAGGGTATATATATAAACTACAGGGGCGTCGAAATCCTTATATAAGAAAATGTGTCAAATCAGATTATAAATTCGCTTTTTATGGGGCCGAGACTTTACATCGAGATATCGGTCTACATGGCAGCTATATCCAAATATGGACCGATTTGGCCCAAGTTGCAGAAAAATGTCGAAGAGCCTAACACAACTCACTGTCCCAAATTTAGGCGAAATCGGACAATAAATGCGCATTTTGGGCTCAAAATCTTAAATCGAGAGATCGGTCTATATGGCAGAACTCGATATTACTCCAGTAGCACGGTAAAAGAACTCGATATCGCAAATTTCAGCAAAATCGGAAAATAAATGTGGCTGTTATATAAGACCCTAAAACGGCGGATCGATCTAAATGGCAGCTATAACTTAATCTGGATCGGTATCGGACATATTGACGAAAAATGTCGGGGGTTCTAACAAAACTCACTGTCTTAAATTTCAGCAAAATCGGATAATAAATGTGGCTTTTAAGACCTAAGACCCTAGATCGGTCTAAATGGGGCGTTATCAAGATATAGTCCGATATAGCCCATCTTCGAACTTAACCTGCTTATGGACAAAAAAAAAAAAAAGAATCTGCGCAAAGTTTCAGCTCAATATCTCTATTTTTAAAGACTGTAGCGTGATTTCAACAGACAGACGGACAGACGGACGGATATGTCTAGATCGTCTTAGATTTTTACGCTGATCAAGAATATATATATTGTACTTTACAGGGTCGGAAATGGATATTTCGAAGTGTTGCAAACGGAATGACAAAATGAATATACCCCCATCCTTCGGTGGTGGGTATTAAAATGTTCGCACAGCCAGATTTAAGCAAGGTCTTGAATGGGATATTGATCAGTAGGCAATGGCTGTTTATATTCCATACGGAGTGTGCCTCATATCGCAACATTTCGACTTTTGCGTTTTCACGACCAGACAATTTGCCGTCTTTGTCTGTGAAAAGAACGGCCTCAATTTCATATGTCCCTGCGTGGGTCTCGGCATGTTGGAGGATTAATCGGAGCTAACGTCTTCGATTCCTGATCCTTCGGATCTGAAAAATTCGTGCAAACGCTCTAATTGCTGTTCGGATGTTGTTAATTCCTATCCGTCCCCATCTTTTATTATTGCCGTTGGCCTTATATTCTTGTCGCTCATTTGTTTTATAGACTCTTAGCACCACGCAGAATGATAGGTAGCCGTTGAGTGGAGCGGATGTGTTTTCATTTCGCCCCTCAAAGAAGAATATCCGTATCTCAGGATAGGTACTACCTATCACGAAAAAATTTTAAAGCCTTTCTGGAGGAGGCTAGAAATGGACTCCAAAAACCCAACAGCCTTTAAGTAAAGGTGGTGTTTCCAACTTGGATTCAGAAAGCGACCTTGTCAACGAAACAGTCATCCCAGCCGAATCGTGAGATATGGTCAGCGGGATGACGGCAAAAGTGAGCGATGGCTTTGCTGAGCTCACAAGCAGACCGAGGCACGACGAAGGAGACAGAGGAGTATGTACCGGCAGCGCAATCGGGCGAAAGTACAGGATGGTGGAAGGGGTAGAACTGACATTCCAAGCATTTCTACGTAAGCTAGAAAGAGAATCAGATCACCCGAAGGGCATAACACTGCTAAAATGCTGAAGAAGAAGAAGAGCTCCCCGCTTTCAAGTACTATGGGAAAACCAAGAGAGCCCCCACGAAGGAAGCGCGCACAGCCCCTGAGTCTTCATGGAGGACTGTGACTTACAAAAGGATGACACAGCCATAACGGAAGGGGAAGATATTCGCTGAGAGAGATAAGGAGTCGCCCTCTTACGCCTTGGTAAGGAAGCAGAACAGAGATGAGATGACCTTTGCGGTCATTGATATAGGCTGTGCATACGGTAGGATTCCACCAGATCGTCGATCCAAAGTGAAGCAAGGAAGCACAACAGAGATGAGATGACTTATGCAGTCATTGATATCGGCTGTGCATACGGTAGGATTCCACCAGATCGTCGATACAAAGTGAAACATTTGGTAAACTAACGGGTTATCGAACATATGTTGAACTATGAAGGGTCCACCCATCAGAGGAATGTACTAATACCGTCAAAAAGCTCGCTGGAAGTGTCCAAACTCCCTGGGGCACAAAGTTCTACCTTGTGAGAAAGATGGATATCCTCATGGACAGCTCACAAAGGCGACGGTCTTCATCAAAGATGTGGGCAGCGAAATCGCAACGAAAAGCATGGTGGAATTCTTAAACAAGCAAAATCAAGATTCGGTCGTGGAGAAATGGGGTGCTTTCCAAAAGGAGGCGAAGAAGGAAGGAACTCTCCTTGTGGTGGTGGGCATTGATCAAGTCTCCCAAGAAGCCCATCTAATGAAGGATCAATGGTTGAGGTCATTTAGACGAGACAACTACACACGCTCTGATGGAGAAAATAAACAAGGGCAAGATTCATATTGCCTTAAGGAGCCATGGACGACCCGGAACAAAGTTTCTGGACTGAACCATATCAACTACCAATTATCCTATGCAAACATAGAATACTCGGCCGAGGACCTGCGTTATTTGTAATAAAAATTTTAATTATTTTTCCCTAGAGTTGTCAACATTGGATGTAACAGTGATGAGACAGTGAGACGGTGGAGCATACCTGGCATTACTTTATCTGCCTTTCGACTCTCCGACACTGCTACCTATGTCGGAGCTGCAACGGTTGGTGAGGAAAGCAAAACGGACATGAAAAGAGGTACTAACAAATTGCAATACGAACTGTCATCACATTTCGTGTGGTAGTAGCAACATAAATAAGCGGGGCCAAGCCCTGGCAGAGTTCTTGAATGCTAACGGCCTAATAACACTAATTTTGGTTACGCCTCTACTTTTGTTAATAGGTTTATGGAGGAGGTTTTGGATCTGACAATATGTTCCGAAAATCCAATCGATGAGGTTCAGGATTGGAGGGACTCTATGGAACATTCCTTCCCAACCCATCGCTACATTATGCTTAAAATAGCTCGGCCAGCGCCGAATCCGATAAACTTCCGGAATAAGTTGAAAACCAACTGGCCTAAATTCGGAAGACTACTCAGAAGAAGACTTGGGCAAGATAATTAAGATTGTCCAAGCATAGATGACATTGAACACAATGTCAACAGCACTGCACTAGTGGAGTCTTACGAAAAAGGAAAACTCTAGATGACCAGGTAGTTCCGCAACATTGGGAAAGGTCTCCTCAGACTTTATAACAGAGCTCATCGTAAAAAAGCGGAAGTTTACTGGGATTTGTACTACACATGGCTCAAAGAATACAATGAGATTACCAGAGCAGCAAAACGTGCCTTTTCTGCGAACAGGTTGATATAGTCAATGACGCCGCCAAGATGAAAAAGTTTCTCTCAAAAACCCATGTCCAAACTAAAACGTTAGTAGACAATATTGAAGTGACAGCAGAAACAACGGAGGACATGTGGAGGCTTTTGATGAAAACGCATTTTCCGGAATCTTGGAATAATGAGGTTGTTCGAAGGCTTATCATAACGGAATTTATGGTTAAGGATGATTTGAAGAGCTTCAAACCATTAAGTGTCCCGAACCTGATGGTATATTTCCGGCGTTACTACAGAAGGAGGCGGACTATATGGCGCCGCATTTGGCCTCTATTTTTCACTGCGTGCCTAAGACTTGCATATACTCCGAAAGCCTGGCAGGAGGCAAGGGTGGTATTTATACCCAAGCTCGGTAAGGCAAGTTACCCGACACCGAAGACCTACAGACCTATAACCCTTACGTCCTTTCTATTCAAAACTATGGAACTCATCGTGGATACCTTGACAAAGAGTAGGCAACCAGCGAACTGCTCAAATGCAAACAGCATGCCTATGTCAAGGGAAGGTCGGTGAAGACTGTCCTGCACGAGGTTGTGCACAAAAAAAAGGACACTCCTTCGATGCCAAGACGTACACACTGGCGGTCTACATTGACATTGAGGGGGCATGTATCAATGTGCGACTGACACACTGATCCAATCCTAAGACCAGTACCGGGTGGACCAGGTCTTTAGAGACTGGATAAACCATATGCTAAGGAACAGGTGGATAAATTGTGTGTTCCATGGCATAAATATAAGGGAGAAAGTGGCACAGGGCACGCCACAGGGGGCATTTTATCGCCACACCTATAAATGACCACCATAAATGATCTATTACGGATGCTGACTGAGGAGGGATTTGAACCCGTCTGATATGCAGACGATCTTATAATGCTTCTAAGGGGTAAGGATCCGAACGAGCTATGCAGAAGGGCCGAAAAGGTCTTGCATATGGCATATGACTGGGCTAGACCCAGAGGTGTCAATGTTAACCCAGAGAAGACTGAAATGAACACACTACGTTTCCTCAATAAGACGATTTCGATGTCTGACAACATCAAATATTTAGGTGTGAGCTTGGACAGGAAACTGAATTGGAAGTGTCACATTCAGGAACGTACTGAGAAGGCTCACAGATATTGGGCACTATGTAGACGGGCCGTCTATCCTAGGATAGTCCACTGGCTCTACAGGAGCGTGATTAGACCAATACTAACTTACAAACCCAATAGTTTGGTGGACTGCAATGAAGAAATAGTGCAACATAAGGACCAGAGAACATATTGTCTTGGGCACTGGAGACTATTCTAGATTTCCGACCCATTGACATACAGATTAAGTGTAAGACAGCCACTGCGGCTATGAGACTTAAGGCGATGGGAGAATGGATAGAGGATGGGAGTAGCTCATACCATCGCGCTATAATGGAGGCGACGAAAGGAAACCTGGAAGGAAGGGAAGAGGTTTCCGATCGGATACCTGAGTCGACACTTGAGGTCGCGTGCGAGGCAATGATGCCAGCGATGCAGTCTTGCTCTGACGGAACCCTATTATTTCCATCTGCCAGCTCTAGAAGCTAGAAGCAGACTGGGCTTGGGTGTCTACATTGAGAACCCAAAGACTGTTTTAGACACGGAATGCGTGCGGTGGTGTGGTGCTAACGTGAGGACGTCGAGTTTGAAAATCTTTACTTACAGTATAATTGCCATAAGGGCAAAAAGACGAGGCTATTACTGAAAGGAAGTAGGAAGGAGGTCAGCTTTCGGTATCATAACGGGACATATAGGACTACGAGCTCACTTACGCAAAATCGGTGCGGCAAGTGATAGCATGTGGGTAAGATGATGAGACGTTGGAGCATTTCATTTGTCATTGCCCGGCTTTCGCGGCTAAAAGACACCAGTACTTTGGTGGGGACACCATACCAAATATGAACCAACTTAGGAGCCTTGCTTGGAAAACAATTAGGGGTTTTGTAAGTAGGGCCGAATTCCTAACTTAGATTTTCTTTTTCATGGTTACTTTTTTGTATTTAGAGCGCACAACAAGCCGATTACTGGCGTAGGTGTGTCCATAGTGGCAAGGGGCCGATTAATATCCGCACCCTCTTTTCAACCTATCCTAACCAAACCTAGCACCACGCATGTTTTCAATATTTGCAGCATTTTCGGTTTGCTCTGCCAGAATGCTTAATTATATTTGCCTATCTCTGCGAACTAGCCGTTCGACCAGCGAGGCGGTGGCGCGATATTCAGTCCTGGCTGTAGTTTTTGTTACATTTAATTTTGCTCCAAGCAGGTTTTTTTTATTTCCACTATAATTTCGTGGTTTATATGCTATGGCATTGTCATTTCTGGTATCGCGCTATACATTATCGAAAAATTATTACAGTTAAGAAGTTTGATATTTTCTAGGACGATTCATCCAATGTCTGTATTCTATCCGATGTCTGTATTCTATCTACCATAGGATGGGGTAAACTAATTTCATCATTCTGTTTGTAACATCCCGAAATATTCATCAAAGACCCCATAAATTGATCGTCATGACATTTAAGTCGATCTAGCCATGTCTATCCGTCTGTCTGTCGAAAGCACACTAACTTTCGAAGAGGTAAAACTAGGCGCTTGAAATTTTGCACAAATACTTTCTATTAGTGTAGGTCGGTTGGGATTGTAAATGGGTCAAATCGGTCAATGTTTTGAAATAGCTGCCATATAAACCGATCTTGGGTCTTGAATTCTAGAGTTGCGCCTTCTAGAGGGCGATTTGACTGAAATTTTGCATGAGTTGCTATGGTAGTACTTCCAACAACTGTGCTAAGTATGGTTGAAAACGGTTCATGACCTGATATAGCTGCCATATAAACCGATCTTAGATCTTGACTTCCTCAGCCGCAATTCTCATCCGATTTGGCTGAAATTTTGCACAAAATATTTTGTTACAACTTCCATAAATCGGTCTTTAACCTGATATAGCTGCTTTCTTGACTTCTTAAACCTCTAGAGTGCACAATTCTTATCCGATTTGGCTGCAAATTTTTTACAACGGCTTCTCCCGTGACCTTCACCATTAATATCAAATATAGTCGGAATCAATAGATCTACAGTTCCAATATAAACCGATCTTCCGACATTACTTCTTTTGCCCCTATAGGCTGCAATTCTTATCCGATCTGGCTGAAATTTGGCACAATGACTTCTACTATGGTCTTCAATACTCAATTGATTTATGGTCCGAATCGTAGTATAACTTGATATCGCTCCAATAGCACTACAATTCTTATCCATTATACTCTGTTTGCCTAAAAGAGGATACCCGTTATCCTCTGGTCCCTGGTGGAGGGTATATAAGATTCGGCCCGGCCGAACTTAGCACGCTCCTACTTGTTTTTTTTTTTGTCGTTTGGGCGGGACCACTGTGCACTGATTCGATGTAAGCTTCGGCATCGATTGATCTGACAGCGAAGGCCTGAAAATAAAACAATGAATATGTTTTAATGTTTTCCTATTGGAAATCCAGCAGTACTCATGTGCTCTTTGAAAATTGCAGGATAGAGCTGAAAATGTTTTTTTTTTTTTTTTTTAAATATTATCTGTCGATCCCACTGTGCACATCTTTATCAAAAAGAAAATTTGCGTATTTCAAAACCTTCTCGTTCTTTTGAATGCACCTTAAGCTAACCTTGACGTACCGGCGAAATCGGACGGTCACAACCTTAAATTTACTGTCACTGTTTTATTTATATTTAGGAAATGTCTGTATGCAAATACGGTACGTTGATAAATATTTTCGTGTTTTTCTGTAATCTTCTGACAGCAATCAACGTAGCAAATTTTTTTGCTTGTTGGATTTACCTAAACGTTTATGACGCATTAGTCCTGTAACAACCAGAAAACGCCTCACCACCACGTTTTCTATCTATTTGACAGTCAGGTTTTTTGTTTGTTGAATTTCTCTGTGTTATTTCTAGAAATGAGTGTGTGTGCGTGGGGTGGTAATGCCAGGACTTAGACCTTATGCCCTTTAATACACCCAAAACGAACACAATAGTACAAACACACATATGGCAGTGTATGTGTATTTATATACAGATATATTTGCAACAAAAGTATATCCAAAGCGCAACATGTTCATATACATACATATACAATGCGTATCCTAACACCTACATACAAATATCCCCATGACACATTTAATGTTGACTTGTTTGTATAAAGTTATCATGCAATTTTCCTCGATTTAACTTTATGCTCTTAGCTGCGTAATGTTTTGGATATTAAAGGTTTGTCAGAAGCTTTAACAAGTGAAACGATGACAAGTTCGGCGGGGCCGAAACTTTTGTCCTCCACCATGGATCGCATTTGTCAAGTTCTTTGCCCGATATATCTTTATAGCCAAACAAAGTATAATGGATAAGAATTGCTATGATATCGGAGCTACAAAAAGTTTTGAACCGGTGCATGAAGCATCCAAACCGGGCCATTCTTAGTTTGGATGCTTCATGCTAAATTTCAGCCAAATCGGATAAAAATTGCGCTCTCTAGCGTCTCAAAAAGTTAGGTCTGCGATCGGTTTAAATGGGAGCTATACCAGGTTATGAACTGATTTGGAACATACTAGGCGTAGTTCTAGGAAGTTAAAAAAAAAAAAAACTTTACTTTACTTTAATTGGCTATAACAGAACATTTGTTCCACTAGCCAAACCTAGAATAGCGTTCCAAGCGCCCCGATCTACGTCGCTCATTCTAAAAGCTCTGTCACCTAGTTTTGAGGTGTCTCCCACAACTTGATCTTTCCATCGGGCTTTTGGTCTTCCCGGTTTGCGTGTACCACCGTGTTTGCCTTCAAAAGATTTCTTTGCTGGAGCTCCTTCATCCATTTTGACAACATGACCTAGCCAATGCAGCCGTTGTATTTTGATGCGTGTAACTATGCTATCGTCGTCATACAGCTCATGCAGCTCGTGGTACAAACTTCGCCTATATTCTCCATTAACATAAACTGGTCCATATATTTTACGAGGGATCTTTCTCTCAAACACTCCAAGCACTGCCTCATCTGCTTTTATAAGTACCCATGCCTCAGAATCATATAACAGCACTAGTAGTATTAGTATCTTGTATAGTGTAATCTTCGTCCCCACGAGAGGTGGCCTTGTTACTAAATTCCTTACTTAATCCAAAGTAGCATTTGTTTGCCAGTATTATTCTTCGCTTTATCTCACAACTGGTATATTTGTTTCGGTTACGGCGGTGCCGAGGTAGATAAAGTTGGTGACTATTTCGAAGTTGTGGTTCCCAACTTTCTCCAATTTCTTTATCTCATTGGTTGTACAAGGCGTTTTGGGAGTTGAAACCATCCATTTCGTCTTATCTCCATTTACTGCCACACCCGACTCTCTTTTGATTCTTTCAAATGCTGCAGTTACTTCTTCCGGTGACCGACCTATGATATCAATGTCTTGTGATTAGTGTGCCATATATCAAATCACCACACGATAGGCTGTCTCCTTGTCTGAAACCTCGTTTCGTATTAAAGCGTTCGGAAAGATTTTTTCCTATTCTTACTGGGAAACACGTATCAGCAAGTATCATCTTTAGAGTCTTATAAATTTTGTGATATACCAATCTCAGACATAACTTGAAATACCTTTGAACTTAAAGGAGTATCGAAGGCGGCTTTGTAGTCAACAAAGAGATGGTAGGTGTTGATTTGCCCTTCTCGGGTCTTTTCCAGGATTTGGCGCAGTGTGAGTATGTGGTCCAGGGTGGATTTACTAGGTCTAAAGTCGCATTGATAGAGCCCAATTATCTCTTTGAATTTAGATTTTAATCGAGAGTATCTTGTATTCGATGGGGAGAAGACTTATTCCTCTGTAGTTGGCACATTCCGTCTTGTCTCCTTTCTTGTGTACGGGACATAGTAGGCTGAGGTTCCACTCATCGGATATGCGTTCTTCTAGCCAGATTGCGCAGATAAGCTGATGCATACGCCTTATCAGCGTGTCGCCTCCGGTCTTAAATAGTTCAACGGTTAACCCGTCGGCTCCTGCTGCCTTGTTGTTCTTTAGTCGGATAACTGCTACTTGGACCTCATTCTGACTAGGAGGTAAACATTCTATACCGTCATTAGGGATTGGTTCTGCGGTATCCTATTCGCCGTCAACATTGGACACTAGCAGTTGGGTAAATTTTCTTTCCATATCCTCAGCATGCTGTCTGCGTCAGTTACCAGATTTCCTTCTTTGTCTCTGCAGCAGGATGTGCCTGCACCAAAGCCATCGGTTTGATGTTTAATTCTTTGGTAGAATTTCCGGACCTCATTCTGATTCCTGTACATCTCAATTCGCTCAAACTCACGTATTTCCATTTCCTTTTTTCTTTTCTGCGGAATAGACGTTTCTCCTCTCTCCTTTTCTTCCGATACCTCTCCTTCGTCTGACGCGTTGCTACTGATTGCAGGGTTGCTCTATATGCCGCATTCTTGGCTTCAGTAGCATCTCAACACTCTTGGTCGTAGTAGGGTTTCTTGCAGGAGGCTTCCGGTACCCAAGTACGGATTTCGCAGCATTTTCTATGGAGTGGGCAATAGTTTGCCACTGCGCCATTATATCATCGGAACAAGTGTGCTTTCATCATGCAGTTGGAGTCGGAGTGCTTTCATCATGTAGTTGGGTCAGTCGAGTGGAGTATGCCGCTGCCATTTGTTGTGTTTGCAGCTATATATATCATCGGAACAAGTGTGCTTTCATCGTGCAGTTGGAGTGCTTTCAGCATGCAGTTGGGTCAGTCAAGTGGACTATGCCACTGCCATCTGTTGTGTTTGCAGCTTTTCAATGTCCAGCTTCCGTGCAGTGTCAGATCGTTCTTTCCTTGCCATGTTCAAACGGGTGTGAATCTTCGCTGCAACAAGGTAATGATCCGGATATATATTCGCTCCACAGATCGATCGTAAATCTAACACGCTGGCTGAATGCCTTCCATCTATCACAACGTGATCAATTTGGTTTCTCGTGTTTTGATCGGGTGACAGCCATGTGGCTGTGTGAATATTTTTATGTTGAAATCTTGTGCTACTAGCTAACTACCATTTTTTTGACGCGGCGAAATCTATCAGCCTCAACGCATTACTGGACGTTATTTCGTGGGGACAAAACTTTCCGACTGTTGGACCAAAAATGTCTTCCTACTCTATGTTCGCATTAAAATCTCACAGAACGATTTTAAAGTCGTGTGCTCTCGTAGAAAATATCCTTGGTCTGCTCGTCATTGTGGGCACAAATAATGCTGACGTTAATTTAAGAATTTGGCCTTTATGCGGATTGTGGCTAGCCTCTCATCCACCGGAGTAAAGCTGGAAACAAGGTGTTTCAGTCTCCGACTAACCACAAATCACGCCTCGTGTTATGGCAGCTATAGTATAATTCGTCACCGTTTGGTGTTGTAGTGAGGCCATTACCAGTCCATCGCAATTCCTGTAAGGCGGTAATATCTGCCTTGTACTTCTTTCATACAATCCGCCAGCGCGTGTTCTGCTCCTTATCTATAAAGAGTGCGGACATTCCAGGTGCAGATCCGCAAAACGTGGTCCTTTTTCGTTTGCGTGGGTCATCAACTTTGGGGGGATCCGTTTTTACTATTTCTTTGTTTCTCATAGATTTCCGCGGCGCATTACTGGCCCAGCGCCCCAACCGCATGGGTTTTGTGGGATTGCACATGTATCCCTCGTCGTGGCGAGCCGCTTGCTCCAAGATCCGTCGCTCGCCTCCAGCCGCCCCTAATATGAGAGCAGACGATGATGTTGGCCATTGGTTATTTGAAGGCGCCAATTACACGCCTTGTCATCTCGAGTATCATTGCCACTCAGTGTTTAATTAAGAGCCAGTGCCACCTGACTTCTCTCTGAGACTCTCCTTTCGAAAATCGCTGATTGCCTGCGGCCGCATGTGCAGCTACTCCGCATAAAAACGGAGCTTTGCACCATCCGCAACCTGTGGACGCGCCCGGTAGCTTTCAGCTACGCTTCCCGTGATAACGATGGACACCACACAAGTCGGAGCTCAAAGTTCAAGCCTGTGTGGTGCTCATAGCTATCCCGTGTCGGCCGGGTTACAACAAAACTTCATTCAAAATTTCAGCCAAATTGGATTATAATTACGCCCTCTATGGGTTCAAGAAATCAATATCCAGTATAAGTTTATATGGCAGCTATATCGAAACATGGAACGATATAGCCCATTTAAAATCCCAACCGAATAACACTAAAAGAAACTATTCCTTCGCATCTTCAAGCTCCTAGCTTTATCCTTTCGAACATAGGAGTGCTTTCGAAAAACGGACAGACGGACGGACAGGGCTATACTATAAGAATATATAACATACCCATATTGGGTATCAGATCAATATATCGATGTGTTACTAACGGCATGACGAAATTAGTATTCCCCGCATCCTATGGTGGAGGGTATAATAACACCAAAATGTTTACTTGACTTGTTGTTTATAACTGCAAATAGCTTTATATTAAAGTTGCTGCGTAGAAAAACAAGTAATAAGTAAGAGCGTGCTAAGTTCGGCCCGGCCGAATCTTATATTATCTCCACTATGGATCGCATCTGTTGAGTTCTTTGCGCAGTATCTCTTTTTAGGCAAACAAAGAATAATGAAAATGGACGGAGGAGGAGCCATATCGAGTTATACTCCGATTCGGGGCTCAAGAAGCAAAATCGGGAGATCGGTTTATATGGGAGCTGTGTCAAGCTATAGATCGATTCAGACCATATTGCACACGTGTGATGACGGCCATGGGAGAAGACGTTGTACAAAATCTGTGCCAAGTCGGATGACCATTGCGCTCTGTAGAAGCTCATGAACTCAAGAACCCAGATCGGTTTATATGGCAGCTATATCATGGTATGGACCGATTTCGACGATACTTCGCATAAATGTTGGAAGTGATACCAAAGCACCACGTGCAAAGTTAAAGTCAAATCGGATAGGAATTGCGCCTTATAAAAGCTCAAGAAGTCAATACCAAAGATCGGTTTATATAGCAGCTATATCAGGTAATGGACCGATTTGAACCATACTTCGCACAGTTATTGGTATTGATATCAAAACACTATGTGCAAAATTTCAGTCACGTCGGACGAGAATTGTGCCCTCTAGATGTTCAAGAAGTCAAGACCCAAGATCGGTTTATATGGCAGCTATATCAGGTTATGAACCGATTTAACCCATACTTAGCACAGTTGTTGGACGTGACATTAAAACACTACGTGCAAAATTTCAGTCAAATCGGACGAGAATTGCAACCTCTAGAGGCTCAAGAAGTCAAGACCCAAGATCGGTTTATATGGCAGCTATATCAAAACATGGACCGTTTTGGTCCATTTACTATCACAACCGACCTACACCTATAAGAAGTATTTGTGAAAAATTTCAAGCGGCTAGCTCTACTCCTTCAAAAGCTAGCGTGCTTTCGACAGAAAGACGGACGGACAGACAGACGGGCATGGCTAGTTCTACTTAGAATGTCACGACGATCAGGAATATATATACTTTATGGGGTCCTAGATGCATATTTCGAGGTGTTATAAACAGAATGACGAAATTAGTATTACCCCATCCTATGGTGGAGGGTATAAAAAGGCGTTAAGTTCGGCCGGGACGAACTTTGGAAGCCCATCACCTCGGGTATATATGTAAACCCCCTTTGCGCATAAAAAGCTCATTTTTGTCCGATGTCGCCAAAATTTGGTATAGTGAATTATGTTAGGCGCTTCGAGTTTCTTCTTCAATGTGGCTCAGATCAGCCCATTTTTGGATATTGCTGCCATATAGACCGATCTCTCGATTTAAGGATTTGGGGCCATAAAAGGCGTATTTATTGCCCGATTTCGCCGAAAATTAGGACAGTGAGTTGTGTTAAGCTCTTCGACATTTTTCTGAAACTTGGCCCAAATCGGCCCGGAATTGGATATAGCTGCCATTTAGACCGATATCTCGATTTAAAGTCTTGACCCCATAAAAGGCGCATTTATAATAGATAGATAGATAACTTGTGTCTCCTGCTAAAAAGAACTACTTATGTCTTACACAGAATTACGCCTACACTATTTTCGGTAGCCAACTTCGCCGTCGTTAGTAGGGCGTCGTAAAGTATATCTCCAACTGCAACATCCAAGTCATCTGCAAATTCGAACACTTTCACGCCTTTTTCTTCCAGAGAAATTTATATTATGTTAATGGCTTTATACAAAAGTAGAGGAAACAGTACACCTCTTTGAGGTGTTTCTAACCCTGATCTGTAGATCCCAATCCGTAATCTTTTAGTAAGTGAATTACTAATAGATTTTCTCATGGTTATATTGATGCCAAGAAACTCAACATCCTTTATGATTTATGTCGGTTTTACTTATTGGAAACACCCTCAATATCAAAAAATTTAACCATTTTGCATTCCTTAATAACGAGAGAACCCTTTATGTAGACGACTAGGTAGTGAATGACTTGCCCTTACTATATCCATGTTGTTGCCGAGAGAGATGATGTCCAGGAATGTTTTCCCAAAGATATGTTTCTATAAACCTCTGCAGAGTCTCCAGCATTAAGGATGACAGACTACTAGAACGAAAATCGTTCACCTTACTACAGGTTTTCCTACTTTTGGAATGAAAATGACCTTTGTGTCTCTTTATCCCACATGTATAAACGATATGTTGATACAACCGGAGTATATTTCCCCAAGCCAAGAAACCAGTCTTGTAATTCAAGCTATGATACATCATCAGAGCCTGGTAATTTAAAGGATTCGAAACATGTACCACCAAAGGATTTTCTGCTTAGACACAATTTCCCCAATAAACTCCGACGAATGCTTACCAGTGACAACCACTTCTAGAGCCTCGTTGCCCGTTGGAGAATTTCGCGGGAAATGTAAAGGGTGATTTTTTTGAGGTTAGGATTTTCATGCATTAGTATTTGACAGATCACGTGGGATTTCAGACATGGTGTCAAAGAGAAAGATGCTCAGTATGCTTTGACATTTCATCATGAATAGACTTACTAACGAGCAACGCTTGCAAATCATTGAATTTTATTACCAAAATCAGTGTTCGGTTCGAAATGTGTTCATTCACCGTTAAGCGATGAGGCTCATTTCTGGTTGAATGGCTACGTAAATAAGCAAAATTGCCGCATTTGGAGTGAAGAGCAACCAGAAGCCGTTCAAGAACTGCCCATGCATCCCGAAAAATGCACTGTTTGGTGTGGTTTGTACGCTGGTGGAATCATTGGACCGTATTTTTTCAAAGATGCTGTTGGACGCAACGTTACGGTGAATGAACACATTTCGAACCGAACACTGATTTTGGTAATAAAATTCAATGATTTGCAAGCGTTGCTCGTTAGTAAGTCTATTCATGATGAAATGTCAAAGCATACTGAGCATCTTTCTCTTTGACACCATGTCTGAAATCCCACGTGATCTGTCAAATACTAATGCATGAAAATCCTAACCTCAAAAAAATCACCCTTTATATCAACGAGTAGTTCCAGTGTTTCTTCACCAGACATTGTCCCTATATTTTTTGACTTCTCAATATATCCCACCGTAATAGGTTTCAAGGTTAGGATCTTCCCTTAACCTAGAAACTTCAGATACATCATCCACGGAGCTGCAGAAATCCAACCAATATTTTGTGTGAGCTTTTTATACTCTCCCTTGCATTTTCTCAGCTCATCTTAATAGACGCCCAATCGTGTGGTGCCCACGTGGTTTTTGAACTGTTGAAGAGTTTTCTGCAACCCTTATTAGACCTACCAGTTTGGCGTCCATCATGGCGGTTGCTATGTTCCCCTTGGCTTGGCTCTAGGAAATTTGTCCCAATCCGCCTTTCCTCTATTTACCCGAGGAACCACTTCTGCAGTATTTTCTCCAAGGCTGAAACTAATATAACGGTAGCCGGTGAAGCTGTGGTCTTTCAACCATTCCCAGTCATCTATGCTTTTGCTTTTCTGATACAAAGGTAACGTCCAGTACTTCCTGCATTTTCCTGGTAAAAGAGGTCGGTTTATTCCCATTATTACAAGATTCCCCATATATGGTTATGTGCATTAGCATCACTTCCCACAATGAGGCTCCTTTTCTCTGCTGAAGCGGTGTTAATCAGCAATTTAAGGTTAGAAGGCAGCAACTTTAATTCGTGTGCCATATATAGGGAAGCCAGCCGGTAATGTGATTTATTACTCTTTGCAAGAATACAGGATTTGTGGCACCCATACTCCATACCCATGAGTAGTTAAAATCCAGAAATGCTTAGTCCACAAAACGTTCCTCTACACACTCATGGTTTCTGGGTAAGAACGATGTCATCAGAATGACCTAAAGTTTCGTTTCCTTCCCCGCTGGCGCACACCTTGAGCCCAATCCAACCAGATCACTCACCACATAGGGCTTGTCGGGTTCCGCTTTGACCCCTTCCCCTCCTGTTTTAATCGTAGCAGGGGGATTTAAAGTCTGCTGCAATCTACCAGACCGTAGAGTTGTCATCGACAGTTCCTTAGACAAGTGTTCAGCATGTCTACGGGCGCCATCAGTCGTATCCAACCTAATCTTTATGTGATTAAAAGATTGGGATTACGGTCTCTTTGTCCTCCAAGTATGCATTCATGATCTGAGGGAATCCTTGGTATCCATGCGTGTGCAATTGACCGAGTAGGAATATTTGCCTTCTTGACTAAATCTGGTGCTGCGCCTGGCCAGAGCTCACAAATCTTCTTTAGAGCGCAATAATACAAGTCAATTGAACGTTGATCCCCTAAACCAATTAGCTTGTACCGTCCCAGATAACAACCTGCATCGTCACAAATTGGAAGAGGCCCAGGCATTTCAGCATGGACATCGGAGTATACTGTCCATTGGCTATCCCACTCCACTTGTTCCTAGGTATGCAGCCCTCTTTTTATACCCTCCACCATAGGATGGGGGGTATACTAATTTCGTCATTCTGTTTGTAACTACTCG
Organism: Stomoxys calcitrans; assembly: GCF_963082655.1. NCBI lineage: Eukaryota > Metazoa > Arthropoda > Insecta > Diptera > Muscidae > Stomoxys > Stomoxys calcitrans. The sequence goes on along the minus strand of NC_081555.1, from coordinate 77,385,307 downwards.
AAATATTCGTCAGGGACCCCATAAAGTATATATAGTATTGATCGTCGTGACATTTTATGTCGATCTAGCCATGTCCGTCTCTCTGTCCGTTTGTCCGTCTGTCTGTCGAAAGCACGCTAACTTCCGAAGGAGTAAAGCTAGCCGCTTGAAATTTTGCACAAATACTTCTTATTAGTGTAGGTCGGTTGGTATTATAAATGGGCCATATCGGTCCATGTTTTGATATAGCTGCCATATAAACCGATCTTGGGTCTTGACTTCTTGAGCTTCTAGAGTGCGCAATTCTTATCCGATTGGGATGAAATTTTGCACGACGTGTTTTGTTATGATATCCAACAACTGTGCCAAGTATGGTTTAAATCGGTGAATAACCTCATATAGCTGCCATATAAACCGATCTTGGGTCTTGACTTCTTGAGCCTCTAGAGTGCGCAATTCTTATCCGATTGGGATGAAATTTTGCACGACGTGTTTTGTTATGATATTCGACAACTGTGCCATGTATGGTTCAAATCGGTCAATAACCTGATATAGCTGCCATATAAACCTTTCTTGGGTCTTGACTTCTTGAGCCTCTACAGTGCTCAATTCTTATCCGATTGGAATGAAATTTTGCACGACATGTTTTGTTATGATATACAACCACTGCCAAATATGCCAAATATGGTTCAAATGGGTCTATAACCTGATATAGCTGCCATATAAACCGATCTTGGGTCTTGACTTCTTGAGTCTCTAGAGGGCTCAATTCTTATCCGATTTGAAAGAATTTTTGCACGAAGTATTTTGTTATGATATCTAACAACTGTGCCAAGTATGGTTCAAATCGGCTCATAACCTGATATAGCTGTCAGATATAAACAGATCTTGGGACTTGACTTCTTGAGCTTCTAAAGGGCGCAATTCCTATCTGATTTGGCTGAAATTTTGCATGACGTTTTTTATTTTATCTTTCAACAACTGTGTAAAATAAGGTTCAAATCGGTTCATAACCTGATATAGCTACCATATAAACCGATCTGGGATCTTGACTTCTTGAGCCTCTAGAGGTCGCAATTATTATCCGATTTGCCTGAAATTTTGTACGAAGGATCCTCTCACGACCATCAACATACGTGTTTATTATGGTCAGTACGATAAATATTTTACTTCTTGAGCTCCCAAAGGGCGCAATTTTTAATCGAATTGACTGACATTTTGCACAGGTCTCCAACATATAATTTAATTGTCGTTCAAAGCGGACCATATTTTGATATCGCTGTAATAGTAGAGCAAATCTTTTCTTATATCCTGTTTTGCCTAAGAAGAGATGCCGGGAAAAGAACTCGACAAATGCGATCCATGGTGGAGGGTATATAAGATTCGGCCCGGCCGCACTTAGCACGCTTTTACTTGTTCACCCTATTCGACAACTACCACCGCCAAGCTGTCCTTGCGACATTTGAAAAGGTCCTTGGACCCATATTACTATTGCTTGCTGTAGTTCTTTTGTCACCTCCGGTTGACTTTAACCTTTTGGCCGACTGCCTTTGGGGGCAGCCTGTGCAGCAAATCTCAGAGCCCGACTAATGAAGCCTCTCTCCTTATCGGTGAGATTTTTAGGAACATTCTCACCAATCCTCTTAATAAACCGAAGATCTATACTCCTTTTATAATACCAAACTTTCTTCCCAGAGAAAGCCGATAGGCATTCGAAGATAAAATAGGTTCAGCCTTGTCCTCAAATGTTGAACCAATTGTCTTCGTCAAAAGCCCCTGCGTGTTTATATACTCACTTGCTTGTTGGGTTTCAGCTGTTTCTGCTGTTGCTGCAGATGAACAATAGCAGAACAAATGAAATTAAGCCATAAGCATAAAAAAGCGTAACCACGTGGAACCTTAAAAAGGTACTTAAATTAAATGGAGTGTGTTTATGTCAAAAACAATTTGTTAGAAACAGAAATTATAAGCACCTTTTTACTTGGTAATTCCAAAAAATATTCGTAATGAGAGTTTTATTGAAATATGTGGAAGAGGGTGAAAAACACATACGCATATTATTTTCATTATCCTCGGATAATATTATCATTACTCCAAGGGGATTGTTCAATTGGTAAAGACTCTGTGAAGTCTAATCATATCACAATGAAAAATGATACCGGCATTTTCATGCAGGCTGGCGTTGTGTAGGATGAATTTAATATTGAAAGCGGTATATGAAAATTTGAATGACTGTAAATTATTTGAAGTAGCTTTTAAATTTTCATTGTCATTACCGACAAAAATTTGTATATTTGAATTACCAAATAATTTTGGGATTTGCAATATAGGCTGGCGTTGTGTAGGATGAATTTAATATTGAAAGCGGTATATGAAAATTTGAATGACTGTAAATTATTTGAAGTAGCTTTTAAATTTTCATTGTCATTACCGACAAAAATTTGTATATTTGAATTACCAAATAATTTTGGGATTTGCAATATAAATATTAAATTAATTGAGCGTCCTATCTTGGAGTATTAAAGACAATTCTTGCCTAAAAAGTATTTGAATGATTTATAGAAGCCTCTATACTAGTTTCCGTAGCAGTTAGTGACCACAATGAATGCAATGTATGCAAAAAGGCTTCAAGAATAGAGATTAATAAATTTTATTTAAGAAAATTTTGGACTGGCCGAACATTGTATACCCACCACCTTGGGTATATATGTAAACCCCATTTCGTCACAATCCGGTGAAAATTGGATAACTTATGCGATCTGAACCATATATGTAGGACACGGATGTCGAAAACCCCAACATAAGTCACTTCGTCAAATTTCAACGTTTATTTATATAACTGATTATAGGAACTTATAAAATGGCCCAAAATGCTCAAATAACAACCCATATATTCCCAAAACCTCGGATATATATGTAAGCAACCTTACGTCATTATACGGTGAAAAATTCACAATATATGCCACCCTAGCGGCTATATCGAAATATGGTCCAATTTGGAACAAATTTGGCACGGACAATCTAATAAGTGCAAGTCAATGCTCAATTTTGTAGAACAAACATGTAAGAGCGTGCTATATTTGGCCGGGCCGAATCTCATATACCCTCCACAATGGATCCCATTTGTCGAGTTTTTTGCACGGTATCTCTTTTAAGGCAAACAGAGAATAATGAATAACAACTGTTATGTTAGTGGAGCTATAGCAAGTTAAAGTCTGATTCGGACAATAAATGAATTGAATGCTGAATATTGCAGAAGTTATTGTGTAATATTTCAGTCCATTCGGATATGAATTGCGCCTTGTAGGGGCTCAAGAAGCAAAATCGGGAGATCGGTCTATATGGGAGCAATACAAGTATGTTGATGGTCATAAGAGAATCCGTTGTACAAAATTTCAGGCAAATCGGATAATAATTGCGACCTCTAGAGGCTCAAGAAGTCAAGATCCCAGATTAGTTTATATGGCAGCTATATCAGGTTATGGACAGATTTGAACCTTATTTGACACAGTTGTTGAAAGTAAGAATAAAATACGTCTTGCAAAATTTCAGCCAAATCGGATAGGAATTGCGCCATCTAGAAGCTCAAGACGTCAACTGTTTATATGACAGCTATATCAGGTTATGAACCGATTTGAACCATACTTGGCGCAGTTGTTGGATATCATAACGAAATACTTCGTGCAAAAACTCATTCAAATCGGATAAGAATTGCGCCCTCAAGAGGCTCAAGAAGTCAAGACCCAAGATCGGTTTATATGACAGCTATATCAGGTTATGGACCAATGTGAACCATACTTAGCACAGTTGTTGGATATCATAACAAAACACTATGTGCAAAATTTCATTCCCATTGGATAAGATTTGCGCACTCTAGAGGCTCAAGGAGTCAAGACCCTAGATCGGTTTATATGGCAGCTATATCAGAACATGGACCGATATGGCCCATTTACAATACCAACCGACCTACACTAATAAGAAGTATTTGTTCAAAATTTTAAGCGGCTAGCTTAACTATTTCGGTAGTTAGCGTGCTTTCGATAGACAGGCAGACGGACGGGCGGACGGACGGACAGATGGACGGACATGGTTAGATCGACATAAGATGTCGCGACGATCAAGAATATATATACTTTATGGGGTATCAGACGAATATTTCGAGTAGTTACAAACAGAATGACGAAATTAGTATACCCCCCATCTTATGGTGGAGGGTATGAAAATCTCGTGCAAAATTTCAGCCATATCGGATGAGAATTGCGCCCTCCAGCGGCTCAAGAAGTAATTATCCAAGATCGGGGCATATGGCAGCTATATCTTCTTATGAACCGATTTAGACAGTTTTTGAAAGTAATACAAAAACACCTCATGCAAAATTATAGCCAGATCTGATAAGAATTGCGCCCTCTAAAAGCTGAAGAAGTCAAGGCCCCAGATCGGTTTATATCGCAGCTATATGTACCGATTTGAACCATATTTAGCACAGTTGTTGGAAGTGATACCAAATCACCGCGTGCAAAATTGCAATCAAATCGAATGAGAATTGCGCCCTCTAGAGGCTCAGGAATACAAGATCCAAGATCGGTTTATATGGCAGCTATATCGAAACTTGGACCCATTTGGCCCATTTACAATCCCAACCGATTTACACTAATAAAAAGTTTTTCAGCAAAATTTCAAACGCCTAGCTTTACTCCTTTGAAAGTTAGCGTGCTTTCGACAGACACACGAACGGACGGACATGGCTAGATCGACTTAGAATGAATGGGGCCTAAAACCCTAAATCAGCGGATCGGTCTATATGGGGCTGTATCAAGATTCGGTCCGATATAGCCCATTTTCGAACTTAACTTGACTGTGGACAAAAAAGAATCTGTGCAAACCTTCACCTCGATTTATCTATTTTTAAAGACTGTAGCGTGATTACAACAGACAGATGGACGGACATTGCTAGATCGTCTTAAATTTTTACGACCATCAAGAATATATATACCATATAGGATCGGAAATGGATATTTCGATATGTTGCAAACGAAATGACAAAATATATATACCCTCATCCATTGGAAGTAGATATAAAAATTTTACAATCATTTTGTGCGTGAGGATTTTTTATACCACGCCATGGGATGGTGGTATATTAATCAAGTCATTCCGTCAATAACACCTCGAAATATTCGTCTAGGAGCCCATAAAGTATATATATATTCTTGATCTCGACATTCTGAGTCGATCTAGCCATGTAAGTCTGTCCGACTGTCGAAATCATGATAGCGATCGAACTCGTGATACACAGATACTAAATATTGATGTAGCTTGTTGGGGATTGCAAATGGGCCATATCGGTTCATATCTAGATATAGCTCCCATCTCTCGATTTGATTTATTGAGCCTCTGAAAACAGGAACTTTTGTCCAATTTGGCAGAAATTTTTTACGTAGTGTTCTGTTATGACTTTCAGCAACTGTGCCAAGTACGGTCTGAATCGGACTTTAGTCTGATATAGCTCCCATATAAACCGATTGCCCGATTTGACTTCTTGAGCCTTAACAAGCCGTATTTTTTCCCGAATTGGTTGACATTTTGCGTGTGGTGTTCTGTTATGACTTCCAACAACTGTGCTAAGTACGGTCCAAAACGGTCTTTTACCTGATATTGCTCTCATGTAAACCGATCTCTCGATCATCCTTTTTCGGTTCGTAGAGGCTTTAACTTTTGCTAGTTTGACAAAAGTTTGGTATGTAGAATAAAATTATGCCCTTCAACAAATTTTATTTTGTATAAATTTTTAGCAGAATTCATGTTGGTGGGTTCCCAGGATTCGGCTTGGCCGAACTTAGCACGATCTTACTTGTTATTGATTTACCCTATTTATAGGATTTTATCTAATTTTAAACCAAACACTCATCCAAATATAATGCAGGGATTTGAGGTTGTAAAAAAGTCATCAAGCTAGTTCTCACCCATCTAATATAACAGTTGATGCTGCTGCTCCACCTAATTCATTGGTGAGTTTGCTAATTCTCATGATGTTTGTGCTCTCCCTATCTCTCAACCGACAGATGATATAGATATTACTTGCAGTTATTGAGTTTTTAATTTTCATGGCTGAAATTTTGCAGGTGGTGTTCTGTTCTGACTTCCAGCAACTGTGATAAGTACGGTTCAAATCGGTCTATAACCTGATATAGCTCCCGTATAAACCGATCTCCCGATTTTAGTTCTTAAGCCCCTCGAAACCGCACTTTTTTCCGATTTGGCTGAAATTTAGCATGTTGTGTTCTATTATGACTTCCAACAACTGTGCCAAGTACCGTCTGAATCGGTCTATAAGCTGATATAGCACCTATATAAACCGATCTCTTGATTTGACTTCTAGAGCTTTACAAGCCGCAATTTTGTCAGATTTGGCGGTGTACGCGGTGTTCTGTTACGACTCCCAACATTTAAGCAAAATAGGTCCAAATCAGTCTACAACCTGATATAGCTCCCATGTAAGCTAGCGTCTCGATTATCTTTGTTCGGTTGCTATAATCTTAATTTTTGCTAGCTTGACAGAAGTTTGGTGTGTAGAATAAAATTATTATCAACAAAATTTATTTTCTATAAATTTTTAGCAGAATCCATGTTGGTGGATTTTTCTGGTCGGATACCTGAGACGACAATTGAGGTTCAGAGCGAGGCTCTGCTGCCAGCGACACAGTCTTGGACTGACGGAAGCCTAATCTTGCCGTCTGGAAGATCATGTTACACGAATGGATCAAAGCTAGGAGACAGAGTGGGCTTGGGGTCTATATTGAGAACACTTGGATTTTGATCTGTTTTGGACTGCCTGACCATAATACGGTCCTGCAGGCGGAGATCTGGGCGACCACGGAATGCGTGCGTTGGTGTGGTACAAACGCGTGAACATTTTTACGGACAGTTAACATTTGAACATTTTTACGGACAGTTAACAGACCATAATGGCAATAACAACCAGGATGGTAAGATCACGTCTTGGAATGTAAGAAGAAAATTAACGCTTTCTCTCAGGATGGCACGATCCGTATCGTTTGGATGCCGGGTCATTGTGGTGTAAGGGGGAATGAGTGAACTGCCGTCAATAAACTTGGTTAACCCGAAGCCTTTCGAGTCGAGGCAGTTCGAGTTCAGGCGTGGGCGTCGCATGCGCATGCATCTCTGTGGAACAGAGAAACGGTCGGTAGAATGCCGAAAATCCAAGGGAGATCCAGATCGTGAGAAGACGACGCTATTACTGAAAGGAAGTAGAAGGAGGTCAGTATAGCTTTCGGTATCCTAACGGGACACGCAGGACTACGAGCTCACTTTGATGAGACATTGGCACATTTTCTATGTCATTGCCCTGCTTGCGCGGCTAACAGATACCGGCACTTAGGTCGGGACACAAAAACATACATGAACCATCTTAGGGGAGTGCTTTGAAAACAATTAAGGATTTTTTAAGTAGTACGGAATTCTTAAATTAGATTTTCTTTTTCGAGGTTACTCTTAATACCCACCACCATAGGGTGAGGGTATACTAATCTAGTTATTCTGTTTATAACACCTCGAAATATTGATCTAGGATCCCATAAAGTATATTAGTTCTTAATCGTCTCGACATTCTGAGTCGAACTAGCCATGCCGTCCGTCTGTCGAAATCACGATAGGTGTCGAACGCGTAAAGTTGAAAGCCGCTTGAAATTTTGAGCTGATATTTAATATAGATGTAGGTTGTTGAGGATTGCGAATGGGCCATATCGGTTCAGACTTGGATATAGCTGCCATATAAACCGCTCTCCCGATGTGAGATCTTGAGCCCTAGAAGCCGCAATTTTTGTCCGATTGGGTAAATTTTTGCTTGTAGTCTTCTGTTATTACTTCCAACAACTGTGCTAATCGGTCTTTAACCTGATATAGCTGCCATATAAACCCATCACCCGATTTGACTTCCTGGGCCCCTGGAAGCCTCCAAGTACGGTCCAAATCGGTCTATAACCTGATATAGCTCCCATGGTAGCCGATCTCCCGATTTGACTTCTTGAACCCCTAGAAGCCGTAATTGTTGTCCGATTTGACTAAAATTTTGAAAATAGTGATTTGTTATAGCTTTCACTGACTATGAACCGGTCCAAATCCGTCTATAACTTGATATAGCTCCCATATAAACTGATCTCACGATTTGACTTTTTGAGCCCATGGAACCCTGACTTTTCATCCGATTTGGCTGAAATTTTACACATTATGTTCTGTTATGACAAAGTGTTCTGTTGTGACTGTGACTGTGTGACAACTGTGCTTAGAACGGTTAAAATCGGTAAAGGACCCGATATAGTTCCCATATAACCCTATCTCCCGATTTGAAGTCTTAACCCCTTCAAGCCGCAATTTTTATTAAATTTGGCTAAAATTTTGCACGTAGTGTTCTGTGTTGACTCCCAACAACTAGGCAAAGTACTGTTTAAATCGATCAAGAACATGATTTAGCTTTCATATAAACCGATCTACTGATTTGATTTCCTGAGACCCTGGAAGCCGCAATTTTTGTCCGATTTGGTCCGGTCGATGTCCGTCTATAACCATATATAGCTCCCATATTCTAGCAGAATCCATTATGGTGGGTTCCCAAGATTCGCTCCGGCCGAACTAAACGCGGTTTTACTTGTTTTATATTTAGAGCGCAAAACAAGCCGATTACTGGCTAAGGTATATGCCCAAAGTGACATGGGGCGGATTAATGTCTGCATCCTCTTTTCAACGTAACCTAACCTAATCTATTGTAAGTAATATAGTTTGGACAACGTTTCCAGACTGTATGCTACAAATGTCAATTCTAATATTGAAAATAATTTAATTGATACTTTTCTATCTATTGATCTTTGTCAATAAAAGTAGGTCGGTTGGGATTGTAAATGGGCCATATCTGTCCATATTTTGATATAAATAAAGGGTGATTTTTTTGAGGTTAGGATTTTCATGCATTAGTATTTGACAGATCACGTGGGATTTCAGACATGGTGTCAAAGAGAAAGATGCTCAGTATGCTTTGACATTTCATCATGAATAGACTTACTAACGAGCAACGCTTGCAAATCATTGAATTTTATTACCAAAATCAGTGTTCGGTTCGAAATGTGTTCATTCACCGTAACGTTGCGTCCAACAGCATCTTTGAAAAAATACGGTCCAATGATTCCACCAGCGTACAAACCACACCAAACAGTGCATTTTTCGGGATGCATGGGCAGTTCTTGAACGGCTTCTGGTTGCTCTTCACTCCAAATGCGGCAATTTTGCTTATTTACGTAGCCATTCAACCAGAAATGAGCCTCATCGCTGAACGGTGAATGAACACATTTCGAACCGAACACTGATTTTGGTAATAAAATTCAATGATTTGCAAGCGTTGCTCGTTAGTAAGTCTATTCATGATGAAATGTCAAAGCATACTGAGCATCTTTCTCTTTGACACCATGTCTGAAATCCCACGTGATCTGTCAAATACTAATGCATGAAAATCCTAACCTCAAAAAAATCACCCTTTAGCTGCCATATCAACCGATCTTGGATATTGACTTCTTGAGCTTCTAGAGGACGCAATTCCTATCCGATTGGAATGAAATTTTGCATGACGTATTTTATTATGACTTTCAAAAACTGTCCCAAATAAGGTTCAAATCGGTTCTTAACCTGATATAGCTGCCATATAAACCGATCTGGGATCATGACTTTTTGATCCTCTAGGTGTCGCAATTATTATCCGATTTGCCTGACATTTTGTACGACGTATCCTCTTATGATTGTCAACATACGTATTTATTATGGCCTGAATCGGTCCATAGCCTGATAGAGCTCCCATATAAATCGATCTCTCAATTTTACTTCTTGAACCCCCAAAGGGCGCAATTCTTATTGGAATTGGCTGACATTTTATGCAGGTCTCCAACATATGGGGTCTTAGACGCATATTTCGAGTTGTTACAAACAGAATGAGGAAATTAGTATACTCCCATCCTATGGTGGAGTGTATAACAACTGAAGAAGTTTACTTGTTGTAAATTTCCTTAATGTCGAAAAAATTATTTTTTGCGTGTAGGCTAAAATTCGCGCTGGGTTAGGAAAACTTCATCATTTTAGGAGTTGCTCAATTGGAAATTTGTGGTAGTCAAAGAGCACGATGTACCACCGAATGATGGGGGTATATTCATTTTATTATTCCGTTTGCAACATATCGAAATATCTATTTCCGATCCTATAAAGTATATATATTCTTGATCAGCGCAAAAATCTAAGACGATCTAGACATGTCCGTCCTTCTGTCCGTCTGTCTGTTGAAATCACGCTATAGTCTTTCAAAATAGAAATATTAAGCTGAAACTTTGCACAGATTGTTTTTATATCCATAAGCAGGTTAAGATCGAAGATGGACTATATCGGATTATATCTTGATATAGCCCCCATATAGACCGATCTGCCGATATAGGGTCTTAGGCTCATAAAAGCCACATTTATTATCCGATTTTTTTGAAATTTGGGACAATGAGTTGTGTTAGGCCCTTCGACATCCTTCGTCAATTTGGCCTAGATCGGTCCAGATTTGGATATAGCTGCCGTATAGACCGATCCGCCGATTTAGGGTCTTAGGCCAATAAAAGTAACATTTATTATCCGATTTTGCTGGAATTTGGGACAAGGAGTCGCCTTAGGCAATTTCAAATCTTTCTTTAATTTGGCACCGATCGGTTCAGATTTGGATATAGCTGCCATATAGAACGATCTCTCGGTTTAAGGTTTTGGGCCCATAAAAGGGGCATTTATTGTCCGATATCGCTGAAATTGGAGACAGTGAGTTGTGTTAGGCCCTTCGACGTCCTTCTTCAATTTGGCCCAGATCGGTCTAGATTGAATATAGCTGTCATATAGACCGATCACTCGATTTAAGGTTTTGGTCCCATAAAAGGCGCATTTATAGTCCGATTTCGCCCAAATATGGGACAGTGAGTTGTGTTAAGACCTTCGACATTTTTCTGCAACTTGGCCCAATTCGGTCCAGATTTGGATATAGCTGCCATGTAGACCGATATCTCGATTTAAAATCTTGGCCTCATTAAAAGGCGCATTTAAAACCCGATTTCACTGAAAGTTGACACAGTGACTTATGTTAGGCTTTTCTACATCCGTGTCGTATATGGTTCAGATCGGTTTATTTTTAGATGTAGCAACTAAAAGATCAATATTTTGTTTTACACAATTGTACAATGACTTGTACATATTAGTATTTGGTCCAAGTCGGAACATATTTCGATATAACTGCTATGGGACATAAGGTATGCAATTTTCACCGGATTTTGATGAAAGGTGGTTTACATATATACACGAGGTGGTGGGTATCCAAAGTTCGGCCCAGCCGAACTTAACGCCTTTTTACTTGTGTTTGCCTAAGAAGAGATGCCGGGAAAAGAACTCGACAAATGCGATCCATGGTGGAGGGTATGTAAGATTCGGCCCGGCCGAACTTACCACCCTTTTACTTGTTTACATATTTGTTTGTGGTGAAGTAATTTCATCAAGAGCTTTTTCCGTGATTACTTTTAGTATCAATATAAAATAAATTCGATCTAAGGCAATGTTAAACAATATTCTCTGGCTTTGTCACTGCTATTCAGTCGCAATAAGCGGACATGTACGATACATCCATATACATTTACAAAATTCCAACGTCTGCTGCTACAAAATAGTCACAAACGTTGCTTAATTGTTTAACAAAAACGGAAAATGCATTCACAAACAATCTCAATGACATCGACATCGACATTGCCGGTGCACTCAGTTGCAATTGAAATTTAGACCATACGTAGTTGCACTTATGGTTTGGTGCTTGGTCGATTCATATGAATGCAGGAGGCCATTGTAATGCATCCTCTTGTTTCGTTCAAAATTAAATAACAAAGTGAAAACAAAAAAAAATAGCATTTCACTCGCTTTTATATTTCACAAAGGAATGTTGCAAATTAATACAATTTCATCCTTGTTTCCTCTTTTACCTCTGAGCCTTGCTGGCACGCCATTCGTTTTCGTTAATCTCAACTTTTATTGATACCATAGCAGTTGATGGCGCTTTATTATTTGGATATATGTACAACGAAATGTACTTACGTATTTTTATTGCGTCGTATACGGAAACGAATGAATGAACACGGTTATGAATGTGAAGAGATTATGAAGGCCAAAGTTCAGGAATATTTATGATTTCTTTTAATATGTTTATACAATTTGTTTCAGTTCTTTGGACTTGTTCGCTTCTTCGCTAATAACTTACACCACGTTTAGAGAGATATTTGTACCATTTAATTTCTATTTCCACTATTATGCGCCGAATAGTAAAATTTCAGGTGCAGTATTTCCTTTCATTCTCACGACGATCGGTGTCGCACCTTCGTAATTATATCGTCGAAAAGCTTTACTCCTACGAAAGTTAGCGTGCCTTCGACAGACGTACGGACATGGCTAAATCGACGTAATATGTCATGACGATCAAGAGTAGAATACGAATCTAATATCAAAATTTGGGTCCACGTTTCTCGGAGTCCACCCCTTCCCTAAAACAACCCCCAAACAGGACTTATTTACAGACCATGGGAATATGGGGCTTAAATAAAAGGTATTTGTATGTAGAATTAGAATCTGATATCCAAATGTGGGACCACGTTTCTGGGGGGTGGACCCCTTCCCCAAAACACTCCCCAAACAGGACTTATTTACAGACCATTGGAATATGGGGCTTAAATAAAAGGTATTTGTGTGTAGAATTAGAATCTGATATCCAAATTTGGGATCAAGTGTTTGTGGGGCCGCCTCTCCCTAAAAACATCCACCAAGTGGACAACTTTACAACCATAGCAATATGGGGCTCAAATGAAAGGTCTTTGGTAGTAAAGCACGAATTTAATATCATTATTCGGGAAAAGTGTCTATGGGGCCACCCCACCCCCACCACACCACCCAAATAGGAAGTATTTGCTGACTATTGCAATATGAGGCTCAAATAAGAGGATTTTTAGAGTATTAGTAGAACACGAATCCTATCTACATTTTCAAAGCCAACTCATTGAGTGGCCGCCCATCCCCCAAAACACCCCCCAAGCTGGTCATGTTTGCCGACTATGGAAATATGGGACTCAAACTAAATCAACATTCGGGACCAACTGTCTAGGGGACCTCCCACCACAATGACAACTCCCAAATAGGACGTATTTGCTCACCAAGACAATTTGGGTCTTAAAGAGAGTGGAACTAAATATTCATAGTTTTTAGGGCCAATACCTCAAACCGGACATATTTGCAGACTTTTGCAATAAGGAGTTTACATGAGATAAGAAAACGAATTTGATATCCAATTTGGAGGCCAATTGCAATATGGGGTTCAAATAAATGAAATATATATTAATGTCAATGTGGAGCTTAAATGAAAAGGTTATGGGCCCCCAAGCTAGAATTGATACCCACTTTTGGGACCAATTTCCTGGGGGTCTACCCATTTCAAATAGCAATTTTTTGCTGACCTTCGCAATTTGGGGCTCAAATAAAGGTATTTGGGAGTAAAATTTGATATCCAAACGTAGGACCATGTATTTAGGGCATCACCCCTTCCCCAAAACACCCCCCCAAAGGTAAAAAATTGTTCGACTATGCCAATATGTGGCTCTAATGAAAAGTATTTAAGATAAGAAAACGAATTTGATAACCTATTTTGGGGCCATGTGTTTGGGGGACGCCTCATCGTGTAAACTCCCCTAAACCAATGGAAATATGGGGTTAAAATAAATCAGACATCATGAGAATATCAGGCTGAAATGAAGTATTTTAAGAATGAAGGTACTTATATTATTAAACTGTTAGTCAAGCGATATACTATTTTCGTAGCATAGTATTTCATCAAAAGCTCTTTAATTGTCGAAAATAAATATTCCAAGGAAACTTTTGTTCCATATAAAGTAAAAGAAGGTCCAGCGGAGCGGGCCTGGGTCAGCTGGTATATATATATATATATATATATATATATATATATATGTATATATATATATATATATATATATATATATATATATATATATATATATATATATATAGACGATTTTCACTCCTAGAGTCACTGACCAATCTTACAAAATTTTGCACAAGACTTTCTTAGACGACTACCACAATATTTAAGAAGTTTGTTCGAATTCGGTTCAGATTCAGATATGCCTCCCATATGAATGTTCGTCGACTTTTGGGTAATTTGCAATACTGTTGCAATTTGTCAACCGTAGTTATTACAGTTTAACAACCCATCTAAAAACATAAGCTCCCATATTGTTCTTATAGGTTAGGTGTAGGGTATTATACAGCGGCACCGCCCGGCTTTGCCGTTTCTTACTGGTTTTTACTAGTTTTTTTCGATTTGTTCCCAATGTACGTCGGCCCAAAACTGTATAAGCAATAACGTTGGTACAATTGTTGCACGTCTTGGTGTTATTATGCATATTTTAAAAAATTCGCCATATTAAAGCAATCAAATTAATAGCAGTG